>NC_041380.1:590723004-590768931 GCF_002162155.2 Triticum dicoccoides
ACGAACCGGGACAGATGGGCCTCCACATGGCCGGTGCGCCGAGCCCAGGCAGGAGGGCCTTTGGTCCCGGTTGGTGGCACCAACCGGGACCAATAGGCATCCATGCGTCAACATTTCAGGGGCTGGGTTTTTTTTTGAAGGGGGGGGGGTTGGGGGTTTTGGGGGTTTAATTTAGGTGTTTCATATATTGTGTTAGCTAGCTAATTAATAGAGAGAAGTGCCCTCTCTTATGTTCGTGCTTGGTCGATGCTATATATACGTATATATAGAGAGGACTAGACAAGCTAGTTAGTAAGTAAATGAAGGAAACAGAAGATCGTCATGAACATATGCATACAGAGAGAAGTGATATCAACCACCTCTCCTTCTCCGAGAGATTGGTCGAACAACAAGTTCTCGTATATCTATCCGACACTACCGGCTACATATATACAATAATTATCTCTTACAATATAATCTCCTAATTATATATGAACACAGGGTCCACATAGTATTCTCCGTCTTCAGCGATCACGTGGTCAAGGAAGAATGCCGCCAATTCCTCTTGAATTGCTCGCATATGATCTGGTGCTAGGAGTTCATCCCGCATCCGAAACATCTAATTTGAACAAGGGGGTCAATACATATATGAATAAATGAAACTCAACACAAATTAGGGTAATAAAATAAAATTGTGAATATTATTGCTTACGCACTTCATATTGGTCGTCAGAGTACCCTCGTTCACAAGTCGTGTGGCGGATGGACTCGCAAACGTAGTATCCACAGAAATCATTCCCTTGTTCCTGCCACAACCACTTTACAAGAAATAGAGGTCAATCAAACTGATAAGTGATGACCCACAAGTATAGGGGATCTATCGTAGTCCTTTCGATATGTAAGAGTGTCGAAACCAACAAGGAGCAGAAGGAAATGATAAGCAGTTTCCAGCAAGGTATTCTCTGCAAGTACTGAAATAAGTGGTAACAGATAGTTTTGTGATAAGATAATTGTAACGAGCAACAAGTAACAAAAGTAAATAAGGTGCAACAAGGTGGCCCAATCCTTTTCATAGAAAAGGACAAGCCTGGACAAACTCTTATATAAGGAAAAGCGCTCCCGAGGACACATGGGAATATTGTCAAGCTAGTTTTCATCACGTTCATATGATTCGCATTCGGTACTTTGATAATTTCACATGTGGGTGAACCGGTGCTTGGCTGCTATTCTTACTTGAACAAGCATCCCACTTATGATTAACCTCTATCGCAAGCATCCGCAACTACAACAAAAGTATTAAGGTAAACCTAACCATAGCATGAAACATATGGATCCAAATCAGCCCCTTATGAAGCAACGCATAAACTAGGGTTTAAGCTTCTGTCACTCTAGCAACCCATCATCTACATATTACTTCCCAATGCCTTCCTCTAGGCCTAAATAATGGTGAAGTGTTATGTAGTCGACGTTCACATAACACCACTAGAGGCTAGATAACATACATCTCATCAAAATATCGAACGAATACTAAATTCACATGACTACTAATAGCAAGACTTCTCCCTTGTCCTCAGGAACAAACATAACTACTCACAAAGCATATTCATGTTCATAATCAGAGGGGTAATAATATGCATAAAGGATCCGAACATATGATCTTCCACCAATTAAACCAACTAGCATCAACTACAAGGAGTAATTAACACTACTAGCAACCTACTAGCACCAATCCCGGACTTGGAGACAAGAATTGGATACAAGAGATGAACTAGGGTTTTGAGATGAGATGGTGCTGGTGAAGATGTTGATGGAGATTGCCCTCTCCCGATGAGAGGAGCGTTGGTGATGACGATGGCAATGATTTCCCCCTCCGGGAGGGAAGTTTCCCCGGCAGAACAGCTCTGCCGAAGCTCTAGATTGGATCTTCCAAGGTTCCGCCTCGTGGCGGCGGAGTTTCGTCCCGAAAGGTTGCTTCCTATTTTTTTCTCGACGAAAGACTTCATATAGGAGAAGATGGTCATCGAAGAGCCACCAGGGGGCCCACGAGGTAGGGGGGCGTGCCCCCCACCCTTGTGGACAGGGTGTGGCCCCCCTGGTCTTCATCTTTGGCGAGGATTTTTCATTATTTATTATAAGGTATTCCGTGAAGTTTCAGGACTTTTGGAGTTGTGCAGAATAGGTCTCTAATATTTGCTTTTTTTCCAGCCCAGAATTCCAGCTGCCGGCATACTCCCTCCTTATGTAAACCTTGTAAAATAAGAGAGAATAGCCATAAGTATTGTGACATAATGTGAAATAACAACCCATAATGCAATAAATATCGATATAAAAGCATGATGCAAAATGGACGTATCAACTCCCCCAAGCTTAGACCCGCTTGTCCTCAAGCGAAAGCCGATAACAATAAATATGCCCCCATGTTTAGAGGTAGAGGCATCGATAAAAATAAAATACGGACATGAAGGCATCATGATTATTCTCATAACAGCAACATATATAGATATTGTCATATGATTACTTATGTTCAAGTGATGATCTATTCACAATGTAAAAGTATGAATCAGAAACCTTATTGAGAACCAACAAACTATAACCTCAGTCATTGAAGCAATTGCGATTTATCATAACATCAGAAAGAGTCTATGTCAGAGCTAAAAAGCAAGTCCACATACTCAACTATCATTTAGTCCTTCATAATTGCTAACACTCGCGCAATACTTGTGGTTATGGAGTTTTAATCAGACATAGAGAAAGATAGGGGCTTCTAGTTTCGCCCCACAACCTTTTACCTTGAGGGTAATGTCAACAATAATAACTCATGCCCCCCTACATCCAATTAGATATATATATATATATCAGGTTCTTTCCAACATGCTGGGCTTGCCAAAGGATAAAATGAAAAAGGAAAGGTGAATATCACCATGAAACTTGCATAAGGTAGAAGATAATAATAAAAGAGAGGACCTTCACAGAGGGAACCAGAGGTTGCCATGCACTTTTATGGTTGGATGCACAAAATCTTAATGCGAAAGAACGTCACTTTATATTGCCCCTTGTGATATGAACCTTTATTATGCAGTCCGTCGCTTTTATTACTTCCACATCACAAGATCGCATAAAGCTTATTTCTCCCACACTAATCATACATATTTAGAGCAATTTTTATTGCTTTGCACCGATGACAACTTACTTGAAGGATCTTATTCAATCCATAGGTAGATATGGTGGACTCTCATGGCAAAACTGGTTTAAGGGTATTTGGAAGCACAAGTAGTATCTCTACTTGGTGCTGAGAATTTGGCTAGCATGAGGGGGAAAGGCAAGCTCAACATGTTGGGTGATCTATGACAACATACTTTATCTCAGATATAAGAAAACATAACCCATTACATTGTCTTCCTTGTCCAACATCAACTCTTTAGCATGTCATATTTTGATGAGTGCTCCCAATCATAAAAGATGTCAATAATAGTATATTTATATGTGAAACCTCTCTTTCCTTATTACTTCCTATTAATTACAACGATGACCAAAGCTATGTCTGCCAACTCCCAACAACTTTTAATCATCACACTCTTTCTATGTGAAGTCATTACTATCAATAAGATCAATATGAACTTTTGTTTCTTCTTATTCTTTTTCTCTTTTCTTTTATCCACCCAAGACCATAGCAAGAAAATCAAGCCCTTGACTCAACACTAATCTTTATTATATAGCTCACGAACTCGATTACATAGAAAGATCATAAGGCAAAACTTAAAACTAGATCATGCCATAAACTTTATTCTACTAGATCAAAATACTACTAATAGGGTCGAACTAAGGAAAACGGTAAACATAGGAGTTGTGTTTGTGATACGATACCGGGGCACCTCCCCCAAGCTTGGCAGTTGCCAAGGGGAGTGCCTATACCCATGTTATTATATCTCCTTGGTTGGTGAAGAAGGTGGAGGTGTTGTTGATGACGCGGGCTTGTCATCCGTCTTCCAAGGCATAGGTTCACCATCATAGAAGGATGATCGAGTCTCCAGAATCCTCGAATCTGCAGCCAAACTCATTCTTTTGAATCTATATTCATACTCACAATTTTGGTTTTGCAGGTCATAGATTTGGGCTTGGAGGTGCTCGATCTTCTCATGTAGCTTGAAGATGGCCTCCTCGGTGTTCTTGGCATCTGGCTTGTAGTTGTTAGTGAACTCCGCGAGCATCGTGTGGCTAGCGTTGCTTCCACGCTCCACCATCCCCTGGCACTTGAAAACTTGTTGCTCCATTGCGTTGAGCCTCGTCTCCATGCTTCTGGTTCCCTTTGGTCCCTCAGCATCGCGGATGTGCAGCAACCCATCACGCATCTCAATGGTTTGAGGGTGTCGCAGCACCTCCGTGAGGTAAGGGTTGATGTCCTTCTCGAAGAACTTGTCCTTGGAAGCACTTGGGGACGTCATGATAATCTAGATCTGTCAGAAAAACAGCTCGAAACAAGAACAAAGAATATTTGTGTGATACGGGAGTCAAAACCTTCGGGAGAATATATAGTGAATTTTTACTGACCAAAGTACGTATTGTGCAAGAAAAGGGAGTCCGAAAGGCACACGAGGTGCTCACGAGGTAGGGGGGCGCGCCCAGGGGGGTAGGGCGCCCCCTCCACCCTCGTGGGGCCCTAGTGTCCTTCCCAGACTGCTACTTAATTTTCTATTTTTCTAAATATTCCAAAACGGAGAAATATTGCCTTAAAAATTGTTTTGGAGTCGGTTTACTTACCGTACCACATACCTATTCCTTTTCGGAGTCTGAAACGTTCTGGAAAGTGTCCCTTATGTATTCCTCCAGGGTTACGGTTTCAATAATATTGGTTTCAACATATATGGGATTACATGAGATATAATGTTTAATTCTTTGACCGTTTACCACCTTCGGATTTGTGCCTTCGAAGTTGTTGATTTTTATGACACCAGAACGATAGACCTCCTTGATAACATAGGGGCCTTCCCATTTAGAGAGAAGTTTCCCTGCAAAAAATCTTAAACGAGAGTTATATAGCAATACATAATCACCTACATTAAACGCACACTTTTGTATCATTTTGTCGTGCCATCTTTTAACCTTTTCTTTAAACAACTTGGCATTTTCATAAGCTTGGGTTCTCCATTCATCAAGTGAGCTAATATCAAATAACCTCTTTTCACCGGCAAGTTTGAAATCATAGTTGAGCTCTTTAATAGCCCAATATGCCTTATTGTTGGAAATATGCCCTAGAGGCAATAATAAAAGGATTATTATTATATTTCCTTGTTCATGATAATTGTCTTTTATTCATGCTATAATTGTGTTATCCGGAAATCGTAATACATGTGTGAATACATAGACACCAACATGTCCCTAGTAAGCCTCTAGTTGGCTAGCTCGTTGATCAACAGATAGTCATGGTTTCCTGACTATGGACATTGGATGTCATTGATAACGAGATCACATCATTAGGAGAATGATGTGATGGACAAGACCCAATCCTAAACATAGCACAAGATCGTATAGTTCGTTTGCTAGAGTTTTTTTTCCAATGTCAAGTATCTTTCCTTAGACCATGAGATCGTGTAACTCCTGGATACCGTAGGAGTGCTTTGGGTGTACCAAATGTCACAACGTAACTGGGTGACTATAAAGGTATACTACGGGTATCTCCGAAAGTGTCTGTTGGGTTGACACGGATCAAGACTGGGATTTGTCACTCCGTATGACGGAGAGGTATCTCTGGGCCCACTCGGTAATGCATCATCACAATGAGCTCAAAGTGACCAAGTGTCTGGTCACGGGATCATGCATTACGGTACGAGTAAAGTGACTTGCCGGTAACGAGATTGAACGAGGTATTGGGATACCGACGATCGAATCTCGGGCAAGTAACGTACCGATTGACAAAGGGAATTGTATACGGGGTTGCTTGAATCCTCGACATCGTGGTTCATCCGATGAGATCATCGAGGAGCATGTGGGAGCCAACATGGGTATCCAGATCCCGCTGTTGGTTATTGACCGGAGAGCCATCTTGGTCATGTCTACATGTCTCCCGAACCCGTAGGGTCTACACACTTAAGGTTCGGTGACAATAGGGTTGTAGAGATATGAATATGCAGTAACCCGAAAATTGTTCGGAGTCCCGGATGAGATCCTGGACATCACGAGAAGTTCCGGAATGGTCCGGAGGTGAAGAATTATATATAGGAAGTGCAGTTTCGGCCATCGGGAGAGTTTCGGGGGTCACCGGTATTGTACCGGGACCACCGAAAGGGTCCCGGGGGTCCACCGGGTGGGGCCACCCATCCCGGAGGGCCCCATGGGCTAAGTGGGGAGGGGAACCAGCCCATAGTGGGCTGGTGCACCCCCCTTGGCCCACCCCATGCGCCTAGGGTTGGGAACCCTAGGGTGGGGGGGGGGGCGCCCCACCTGGCTTGGGGGGCACTCCACCCCTTGGCCGCCGCCCCCCCTAGGAGTGTTGGGGAACATAGTAATTTCAAAAATTTTCCTACGCACACGCAAAATCATGGTGATGCATAGCAACGAGAGGGGAGAGTGTGATCTACGTACCCTTGTAGACCGACAGCGGAAGCGTTGTGACAACGTGGTTGATGTAGTCGTACATCTTCACGATCCGACCGATCCAAGCACCGTTACTCCAGCACCTCTGAGTTCTTGGCACACGTTCAGCTCGATGACGATCCCCGGGCTCCGATCCAGCAAAGCGTCGGGGAGGAGTTCCGTCAGCACGACGGCGTGGTGACGATCTTGATGTTCTATCGTCGCAGGGCTTCGCCTAAGCACCGCTACAATATGACCGAGGTGGAATATGGTGGAGGGGGGCACCGCACACGGCTAAGGAACGATCACGAAGATCAACTTGTGTGTCTATGGGGTGCCCCCTGCCCCCGTATATAAAGGAGTGGAGGAGGGGAGGGCCGGCCCTCTCTATGGCGCGCCCTAGGGGAGTCCTACTCCCACCGGGAGTAGGATTCCCCCTTTCCTAGTCCAACTAGGAGTCCTTCCATGTAGTAGGAGTAGGAAACAAGGAAGGGGTGCAGCCCATCCCCTTAGTCCAATTCGGACTAGGCCTTGGGGGGGCGCGCGGCCTGCCCTAGGCAGCCCCTCTCTCTTTCCCGTATGGCCCAATAAGGCCCAATACTTCTCCCTGTGAATTCCCGTAACTCTCCGGTACTCCGAAAAATACCCGAATCACTCGGAACCTTTCCGAAATCCGAATATAGTCGTCCAATATATCGATCTTTACATCTCGACCATTTCGAGACTCTTCGTCATGTCCCCGATCTCATCCCGGACTCCGAACTCCTTCGGTACATCAAAACTCATAAACTCATAATATAACTGTCATCGAAACCTTAAGCGTGCGGACCCTACGGTTCGAGAACAATGTAGACATGACCGAGACACGTCTCCGGTCAATAACCAATAGCGGGACCTGGATGCCCATATTGGCTCCTACATATTCTACGAAGATCTTTATCGGTCAGACCGCATAACAACATACGTTGTTCCCTTTGTCATCGGTATGTTACTTGCCCGAGATTCGATCGTCGGTATCTCAATACCTAGTTCAATCTCGTTACCGGCAAGTCTTTATACTCATTCCGTAATACATCATCTCGCAACTAACTCATTAGTTGCAATGCTTGCAAGGCTTAAGTGATGTGCATTACCGAGAGGGCCCAGAGATACCTCTCCGACAATCGGAGTGACAAATCCTAATCTCGAAATACGCCAACCCAACATGTACCTTTGGAGACACATGTAGAGCACCTTTATAATCACCCAGTTACATTGTGACGTTTGGTAGCACACAAAGTGTTCCTCCGGCAAACGGGAGTTGCATAATCTCATAGTCATAGGAACATGTATAAGTCATGAAGAAAGCAATAGCAACATACTAAACGATCGGGTGCTAAGCTAATGGAATGGGTCATGTCAATCAGATCATTCACCTAATGATGTGATCCCGTTAATCAAATAACAACTCTTTGTCCATGGTTAGGAAACATAACCATCTTTGATTGACGAGCTAGTCAAGTAGAGGCATACTAGTGACACTCTGTTTGTCTATGTATTCACACATGTATTATGTTTCCGGTTAATACAATTCTAGCATGAATAATAAACATTTATCATGAAATAAGGAAATAAATAATAACTTTATTATTGCCTCTAGGGCATATTTCCTTCAAGGAGATCCCGTCTCCTAGGGCCGGCGCACCCCCTAGGGGGCCTATATAAAGGGGGGGGGAGGGAGGGGCAGCCGCACCCTTGAGTCTTGGCGCCTCCCTCTCCTCTGCTACACCTCTCCCTCTCGCAGTAGAACGGCGAAGCCCTGCTGCGGTGGCCCCTGCATCCACCACCATGCCGTTGTGCTGCTGGATCTTCATCAACCTCTCCTTCCCCTTGCTGGATCAAGAAGGAGGAGACGTCACGCTGACCGTCCGTGTGTTGAACACGGAGGTGCCGTCCGTTCGGCGCTAGGATCTCCGGTGATTTGGATCACGTCGAGTACGACTTCCTCATCCTTGTTCTTTGAACGCTTCCACGCGTGATCTACAAAGGTATTTAGATGCAATCCGATCACTCGTTGCTAGATGAACTCATAGATGGATCTTGGTGAAACCGTAGGAAAATTTTGTTTTCTGCAACGTTCCCCAACAGTGGCATCATGAGCTAGGTTTATGCGTAGTTCTCTTTGCACGAGTAGAACACAATTTGTTGTGGGCGTAGATGTTGTCAACTTTCTTGCCGCTACTAGTCTTATTTTGCTTCAGCGGTATTGTGGGATGAAGCGGCCCGGACCAACCTTACACGTACGCTTACGTGAGACCGGTTCCACCGACTGACATGCACTAGTTGCATAAGGTGGCTGGCGGGTGTCTGTCTCTCCCACTTTAGTTGGAGCGGATTCGATGAAAAGGGTCCTTATGAAGGGTAAATAGAAGTTGACAAATCACGTTGTGGCTTTCACGTAGGTAAGAAAACGTTCTTGCTAGAACCCTATTGCAGCCACGTAAAACTTGCAACAACAATTAGAGGACGTCTAACTTGTTTTTGCAGCAAGTGTTTTGTGATGTGATATGGCCAAAGTTGTGATGAATGATGAATGATATATATGTGATGTATGAGATGTTCATGCTATTGTAATAGGAATCACGACTTGCATGTCGATGAGTATGACAACCGGCAGGAGCCATAGGAGTTGTCTTTATTTTTTTGTATGACCTGCGTGTCACTGAGAAACGCCATGTAAATTACTTTACTTTATTGCTAAACGTGTTAGCCATAGTAGTAGAAGTAATACTTGGCGAGCAACTTCATGGAGACACGATGATGGAGATCATGATGATGGAGATCATGGTGTCATGCCGGTGACAAGATGATCATGGAGCCCCAAGATGGAGATCAAAGGAGCTATGTGATATTGGCCATATCATGTCACTATTATTATTTGATTGCATGTGATGTTTATCATGTTTTTGCATCTTGTTTACTTAGAACGACGGTAGTAAATAAGATCATCCCTCATAATAATTTCAAGAAAGTGTTCCCCCTAACTGTGCACCGTTGTGACAGTTCGTTGTTTCGAAGCACCACGTGATGATCGGGCGTGATAGATTCCAATGTTCACATACAACGGGTGTAAGAAAGATTTACACATGCAAACACTTAGGTTGACTTGACGAGCCTAGCATGTACAGACATGGCCTCGGAACACAGAAGACCGAAAGGTCGAGCATGAGTCGTATAGAAGATACGATCAACATGAAGATGTTCACCGATGTTGGCTAGTCCGTCTCACGTGATGATCGGACACGGCCTAGTTAACTTGGATCATGTTATACTTAGATGACTGGAGGGATGTCTATCTGAGTGGGAGTTCATTGAATATTTTGATTTAGATGAACTTAATTATCATGAACTTAGTCTAAAATCTTTACAACATGTATTGTAGATCAAATGGCCAACGTTGTCCTCAACTTCAACGCGTTCCTAGAGAAAACCAAGCTGAAAGACGATGGCAACAACTATACGGACTGGGTCCGGAACCTGAGGATCATCCTCATAGCTGCCAAGAAAGATTATGTCCTACAAGCACCGCTAGGTGAAGCACCTATTCTCCCTGCAGAACAAGACGTTATGAACGCTTGGCAGACACGTACCAATGATTACTCCCTCGTTCAGTGCGGCATGCTTTACAGCTTAGAACCGGGGCTCCAAAAGCGTTTTGAGAGACATGGAGCATATGAGATGTTCGAAGAGCTGAAAATGGTTTTTCAAGCTCATGCCCGGGTCGAGAGATATGAAGTCTCCGACAAGTTCTTCAGCTGTAAGATGGAGGAAAATAGTTCTGTCAGTGAGCACATACTCACTATGTCTGGGTTACATAACCGCTTGACTCAGCTGGGAGTTAATCTCCTGGATGACGCGGTCATTGACAGAATCCTTCAGTCGCTTCCACCGAGCTACAAGAGCTTTGTGAAGAACTTCAATATGCAGGGGAAGGAAAAGACCATTCCTGAAGTATTTGCAATGCTAAAATCAATAGAGGTAGAAGTCAAAAAGGAACATCAAGTGTTGATGGTGAATAAAACCACTAAGTTCAAGAAAGGCAAGGGTAAGAAAACCTTCAAGAAGGACGGCAAGGGAGTTGCCGCGCCCGGCAAGCAAGCTGCCGGGAAGAAGCCAAAGAATGGACCCAAGCCCGAGACTGAGTGCTTTTATTGCAAGGAAAGTGGTCACTAGAAGCGGAACTGCCCCAAATACTTAGCGGACAAGAAGGCCGGCAAAACGAAAGGCATATGTGATATACATGTAATTGATGTGTACCTTACCAGTACTCATAGTAGCTCCTGGGTATTTGATACCGGTGCAGTTGCTCACATTTGTAACTCAAAGCAGGAGCTGCGGAATAAGCGGAGACTGGCGAAGGACGAGGTGACGATGCGCGTCGGGAATGGTTCCAAGGTCGATGTGATCGCCGTCGGCACGCTACCTCTACATTTACCTACGGGATTAGTTTTGAACCTCAATAATTGTTATTTAGTGCCAAGTTTGAGCATGAACATTGTATCAGGATCTCGTTTAATACGAGATGGCTACTCATTTAAATCAGAGAATAATGGTTGTTCTATTTATATGAGAGATATGTTTTATGGTCATGCTCCAATGGTGAATGGTTTATTCTTAATGAATCTCGAGCGTAATGCTACACATATCCATAGTGTGAGTACCAAAAGATGTAAGGTTGATAATGATAGTCCCACATACTTGTGGCACTACCGCCTTGGTCACATAGGTGTCAAACGCATGAAGAAGCTCCATGCAGATGGACTTTTAGAGTCTCTTGATTACGAGTCATTTGACACGTGCGAACCATGCCTCATGGGTAAAATGACCAAGACTCCGTTGTCAGGAACAATGGAGCGAGCAGCCAACTTATTGGAAATCATACATACTTATGTATGCGGTCCAATGAGTGTTGAGGCTCGCGGTGGTTATCGTTATGTTCTCACCCTCACTGATGACTTGAGTAGATATGGGTATGTCTATTTAATGAAACACAAGTCTGAGACCTTTGAAAAGTTCAAGGAATTTCAGAGTGAGGTTGAGAATCAACGTGACAGGAAAATCAAGTTCTTGCGATCAGATCATGGAGAAGAATACTTGAGTCATGAATTTGGCACACACTTAAGAAAAAGTGGAATAGTTTCACAACTCACGCCGCCTGGAACACCTCAGTGTAATGGTGTGTCCGAACGTCGTAATCGCACTCTATTAGATATGGTGTGATCTATGATGTCTCTTACCGATTTACCACTATCATTTTGGGGCTATGCTTTAGAGACTGCCGCATTCACTTTAAATAGGGCTCCGTCGAAATCCGTTGAGATGACACCGTATGAATTATGGTTTGGGAAGAAACCTAAGCTGTCGTTTCTAAAAGTTTGGGGATGCGATGCTTATGTCAAGAAACTTCAACCTGAAAAGCTCGAACCCAAGTCGGAAAAATGCGTCTTCATAGTATACCCTAAAGAGACTATTGGGTATACCTTCTACCTCAGATCCGAAGGCAAGATCTTTGTTGCCAAGAATGGATCCTTTCTAGAGAAGGAGTTTCTCTCGAAAGAAGTAAGTGGGAGGAAAGTAGAACTTGATGAAGTATTACCTCTTGAACCGGAAAATGGCGCAACTCAAGAAAATGTTCCTGAGGTGCCTGCACCGACTAGAGAGGAAGTTAATGATGATGATCATGAAACTTCAGGTCAAGTTGCTACTGAACTTCGTAGGTCCACAAGGACATGTTCCGCACCAGAGTGGTACGGCAACCCTGTCTTGGAAATCATGTTGTTAGACAACGGTGAACCTTCGAACTATGAAGAAGCGATGGCAGGCCCGGATTCCGACAAATGGCTGGAAGCCATGAAATCTGAGATAGGATCCATGTATGAAAATGAAGTATGGACTTTGACTGACTTGCCCGTTGAGCGGCGAGCCATAGAAAATAAATGGATCTTTAAGAAGACAAACGCGGATGGTAATGTGACCATCTATAAAGCTCGGCTTGTCGCTAAGGGTTATCGACAAGTTCAAGGGGTTGACTACGATGAGACTTTCTCACCGGTAGCGAAGCTGAAGTCCGTCCGAATAATGTTAGCAATTGCCGCATTCTATGATTATGAGATATGGCAAATGGACGTCAAAACGGCATTCCTTAATGGTTTCCTTAAGGAAGAATTGTATATGATGCAGCCGGAAGGTTTTGTCGATCCTAAGAATGCTGACAAGGTGTGCAAGCTCCAACGCTCGATTTATGGGTTGGTGCAAGCATCTCGGAGTTGGAACATTCGCTTTGATGAGATGATCAAAGCGTTTGGGTTTATGCAGACTTATGGAGAAGCCTGCGTTTACAAGAAAGTGAGTGGGAGCTGTGTAGCATTTCTCATATTATATGTAGATGACATACTTTTGATGGGAAATGATATAGAACTTTTGGACAACATTAAGGCCTACTTGAATAAGAGTTTTTCAATGAAGGACCTTGGAGAAGCTACTTATATATTAGGCATCAAGATCTATAGAGATAGATCAAGACGCCTCATAGGTCTTTCACAAAGCACGTACCTTGATAAGATATTGAAGAAGTTCAATATGGATCAGTCTAAGAAGGGGTTCTTACCTGTGTTGCAAGGTGTGAAATTGAGCTCAGCTCAATGTCCGACCACGACAGAAGATATAGAAGAGATGACTGTCATCCCCTATGCCTCAGCCATAGGTTCTATTATGTATGCCATGCTGTGTACCAGACCTGATGTAAACCTTGCCGTAAGTTTGGTAGGTAGGTACCAAAGTAACCCCGGCAAGGAACACTAGACAGCGGTCAAGAATACCCTGAAGTACCTGAAAAGGACTAAGGAAATGTTTCTCGTTTATGGAGGCGACGAAGAGCTCGTCGTAAAGGGTTACGTCGACGCTAGCTTCGACACAGATTTGGATGACTCTAAGTCACAAACTGGATACATGTATATTTTGAATGGTGGGGCAGTAAGCTGGTGCAGTTGCAAGCAGAGCGTCGTGGCGGGATCTACATGTGAAGCGGAGTACATGGCAGCCTCGGAGGCAACACATGAAGCAATTTGGGTGAAGGGGTTCATCACCGACCTAGGAGTCATACCCAATGTGTCGGGGCCGATCAAACTCTTCTGTGACAACACTAGAGCTATTGCACTTGCCAAGGAGCCCAGGTTTCACAAGAAGACCAGGCACATCAAGCGTCGCTTCAACTCCATTCGTGAAAATGTTCAAGATGGAGACATAGATATTTGTAAAGTACATATGGACCTGAATGTAGCAGATCCGTTGACTAAACCTCTCCCTAGAGCAAAACATGATCAACACCAGAATTCCATGGGTTTTCAATTCATCACAATGTAACTAGATTATTGACTCTAGTGCAAGTGGGAGACTGTTGGAAATATGCCCTAGAGGCAATAATAAAAGGATTATTATTATATTTCCTTGTTCATGATAATTGTCTTTTATTCATGCTATAATTGTGTTATCCGGAAATCGTAATACATGTGTGAATACATAGACACCAACATGTCCCTAGTAAGCCTCTAGTTGACTAGCTCGTTGATCAACAGATAGTCATGGTTTCCTGACTATGGACATTGGATGTCATTGATAACGAGATCACATCGTTAGGAGAATGATGTGATGGACAAGACCCAATCCTAAACATAGCACAAGATCGTATAGTTCGTTTGCTAGAGTTTTTTCCAATGTCAAGTATCTTTTCCTTAGACCATGAGATTGTGTAACTCCCGGATACCGTAGGAGTGCTCTGGGTGTACCAAACATCACAACGTAACTGGTGACTATAAAGGTATACTACGGGTATCTCCGAAAGTGTCTGTTGGGTTGACACGGATCAAGACTGGGATTTGTCACTCCGTATGACGGAGAGGTATCTCTGGGCCCACTCGGTAATGCATCATCACAATGAGCTCAAAGTGACCAAGTGTCTAGTCACGGGATCATGCATTACGGTACGAGTAAAGTGACTTGCCGGTAATGAGATTGAACGAGGTATTAGGATACCGACGATCGAATCTCGGGCAAGTAACGTACCGATTGACAAAGGGAATTGTATACGGGGTTGCTTGAATCCTCGACATCGTGGTTCATCCGATGAGATCATCGAGGAGCATGTGGGAGCCAACATGGGTATCCAGATCCCGCTGTTGGTTATTGACCGGAGAGCCATCTTGGTCATGTCTACATGTCTCCCGAACCCGTAGGGTCTACACACTTAAGGTTCGGTGACACTAGGGTTGTAGAGATATGAATATGCAGTAACCCAAAAGTTGTTCGGAGTCCCGGATGAGATCCTGGACATCACGAGGAGTTCCGGAATGGTCCGGAGGTGAAGAATTATATATAGGAAATGCAGTTTCGGCCATTGGGAGAGTTTCGGGGGTCACCGGTATTGTACCAGGACAACTGGAAGGGTCCCGGGGGTCCACCGGGTGGGGCCACCCATCCCGGAGGGCCCCATGGGCTAAGTGGGGAGGGGAACCAGCCCATAGTGGGCTGGTGCGCCCCCCTTGGCCCACCCCATGCGCCTAGGGTTGGGAACCCTAGGGTGGGGGGGGGGGGCGCCCCACCTGGCTTGGGGGCACTCCACCCCTTGGCCGCCCCCCCTAGGAGATCCCATCTCCTAGGGCCGGCGCACCCCCTAGGGGGCCTATATAAAGGAGGGGGGAGGGAGGGGAAGCCGCACCCTTGAGTCTTGGCGCCTCCCTCTCCTCTGCTACACCTCTCCCTCTCGCAGTAGAACGGCAAAGCCCTGCTGCGGTGGCCCCTGCATCCACCACCACGCCGTCGTGCTGCTGGATCTTCATCAACCTCTCCTTCCCCTTGCTGGATCAAGAAGGAGGAGACGTCACGCTGACCGTACGTGTGTTGAACACGGAGGTGCCGTCCGTTCGGCGCTAGGATCTCCGGTGATTTGGATCACGTCGAGTACGACTTCCTCATCCCCGTTCTTTGAACGCTTCCGCGCGTGATCTACAAAGGTATGTAGATGAAATCCGATCACTCGTTGCTAGATGAACTCATAGATGGATCTTGGTGAAACCGTAGGAAAATTTTGTTTTCTGCAACATTCCCCAACACTTATGTCCTAGTTCGAGAGGTAAGTGACATGCTTTTCCATATACCATTGTATACGGAGACATACCCATAGGATTTTTATATGCAGTTCTATAGGCCCATAATGCATCATCAAGTTTCTTGGACCAATTCTTTCTAGACCTATTGACAGTCTTTTGCAAAATTAATTTGAGTTCTCTATTACTCAATTCTACTTGACCACTAGACTGTGGGTGATACGGAGATGCAATTCTATGATTGACGTCATATTTAGCAAGCATTTTACGGAAAGCACCATGAATAAAATGTGAACCACCATCAGTCATTAAATATCTAGGGACTCCAAACCTCGGAAAAATAACTTCTTTAAGCATTTTAATAGAAGTGTTATGATCAGCACTACTAGTTGGAATAGCTTCTACCCACTTAGTAACATAATCAACAGCAACTAAAATATGTGTATATCCATTAGAGGCAGGAAAAGGTCCCATATAATCAAAGCCCCAAACATCAAACGGTTCAATAACAAGTGAATAATTCATAGGCATTTCTTGACGTCTACTAATATTACCAATTCTTTGACATTCATCACAAGATAGGACAAACTTACGGGCATCCTTGAAGAGAGTAGGCCAATAAAAACCGGATTGCAATACCTTATGTGCAATTCTATCTCCCGCATGGTGTCCTCCATAAGTTTCGGAGTGGCACTTGCGTAGGATCTGTTCCTGTTCATGCTCAGGTACACAACGTCTAATAACACCATCTACTCCTTCTTTATAAAGATGTGGGTCATCCCAAAAGTAATGTCTCAAATCATAGAAGAACTTTTTCTTTTGTTGGTATGTGAAGCTAGGTGGTATGAATTTAGTAACAATGTAATTAGCATAATTAGCATACCAAGGGGTACTACGAGAAGTACTTATGACATTTAATTGTTCATCAGGAAAGCTATCATCAATAGGTAGTGGGTCATCAAGAACATTCTCTAACCTAGATAAGTTGTCTGCGACGGGGTTCTCAGCTCCTTTTCTATCAACAATATGCAAATCAAATTCTTGTAGCAAGAGAACTCATCTAATAAGTCTAGGTTTAGCATCTTTCTTCTCCATAAGATATTTAATAGCAGCATGATCAGTGTGGATAGTTACTTTAGAATCAACAATATAAGGTCTGAACTTATCACAAGCAAATACAAATGCTAAAAGTTCTTTTTAGTAGTAGCATAATTTCTTTGAGCATTGTCTAGAGTCTTACTAGCATAATGGATAACATTTAGTTTCTTATCAACTCTTTGCCCTAGAACAACACCTACAGCATAATCGCTAGCATCACACATAATTTCAAAGGGTAAATTCCAATCAGGTGGCTGAACAATAGGTGCAGGGACTAATGCTTTCTTAAGTATTTCAAATGCTTCTACGCAATCATCATCAAAGACAAATGGTACATCTTTTTGTAATAAATTAGTCAGAGGCCGAGATTTTTTTGAGAAGTCCTTAGTGAACCTCCTATAAAAACCAGCATGACTAAGGAAACTTCTTATACCTTTGATGTCCTTGGGACATGGCATCTTTTCAATAGCATCAACCTTGGCTTTATCAAATTCAATACCTCTTTCAGAAACTTTATGCCCCAAGACAATACCTTCATTAACCATAAAGTGGCACTTCTCCCAATTCAAGACAAGATTAGTTTCTTCACATCTCTGCAAAACTCGATCAAGATTGCTCAAGCAATCATCAAAAGAAGATCCATAGACGGAAAAGTCGTCCATGAAAACCTCACAAATCTTTTCACAAAAGTCAGAGAATATAGCCATCATGCATCTTTGAAAGGTAGCAGGTGCATTACATCAAAAGGCATACATCTATAAGCAAAAGTACCAAAATGGCATGTAAAAGTAGTCTTTGATTGATCTTTAGCCGACACAGGTATTTGAGAGAAACCAGAATAACCATCTAGAAAGCAGTAATGTGTATGTTTGCATAATCTCTCTAGCATTTGATCGATAAAAGGTAAGGGGTAATGATCTTTCTTAGTAGCCTTATTTAATTTGCGGAAATCAATTACCATCCTATAACCTGTAATAATTCTTTGTGGAATCAATTCATCTTTATCATTAGGAACAACAGTAATACCTCCCTTCTTAGGGACACAATGAACATGACTTACCCACTGACTATCAGCAACGGGATAAATTATACCTGCCTCCAGAAGCTTTAATATTTCTTTTCTTACCACTTCTTTCATTTTAGGATTCAGACATTGTTGAGGATCACGAACTGGTTTGGCATCTGCTTCCAAATTTATTTTATGTTGACATAGAGTGGGACTAATGCCCTTAAGATCATCAAGAGTATATCCAATAGCAGCATGGTGCTTCTTTAGAGTTTTCAATAATAGTTCTTCTTCATGCTCTGAAAGGTTAGCACTAATAATAACAGGATATATCTTCTTTTCATCAAGATAAGCATATTTAAGATTATCAGGCAACGGTTTAAGCTCAAATACGGGATCACCCTTAGGTGGAGGGGGGTCCCCTAGGATTTCAATAGGCAAATTGTGTTTCAGAATAGGTTCTTGTTTAAAGAATACTTCATCTATTTCCCTTCTTTCATTCATAAACATATCATTCTCATGGTCTAGCAAATATTGCTCTAAAGGATCACTAGGAGGTACGGCAATAGAAGCAAGACCAATAATTTCATCCTTACTAGGCAATTCTTCTTCACGGTGTTGTTTACTAAATTTAGAGAAATTAAACTCATAAGTCATATCATCCAAGCCAATAGTAACAACATTCTTTTCGCAATCTATCTTAGCATTAACAGTGTTCAAGAAGGGTTTACCAAATATAATGGGACAAAAGCGATCTTGTGGGGAACTAGGAACAAGAAAATCAGCAGGATATTTAGTTTTCCCGCACAAGACTTCAACATCTCTAACAATTCCCATTGCTGAAATAGTATCTCTATTAGCAAGTTTAATTGTGACATCAATATCTTCTAACCCAGCAGGTGCAATTTCATGCTTGATTTCTATATACAAGTCATAAGGTATAACACTAGCACTAGCACCCATATCACATAAGCCATGATAACAATGTTCTCCTATTTTAACAGAAATAACAGGCACGCCTACCACAGGTCTATGTTTATCTTTAGCACAAGGTTTAGCAATTCTAGCAGTTTCACCACAGAACTGAATAACATGCCCATCAATATTATCAGACAAGAGCTCTTTAACAATAGCAATATTAGGTTCAACTTTAACTTGCTTAGGAGGTGTATATGTTTTAATATTGCTTTTACGAACCACAGTTGAAGCTTTAGCATGATCCTTTATCCTAACAGGGAAAGGTGGTTTCTCAACATAACAAGTAGGAACAATAGGATCATTATAAGTGACAGCTTTTCTTCAACTTTAATAGGTGCAGCTACTTTTACTTCTATGGGAGGATGATATTTAAACCACTTCTCCTTAGGGAAATCAACATAAGTAGCAAAAGATTCACAGAAAGAAGCTACTATCTCAGAATCAAGTCCATATTTAGTGCTAAACTTACGGAAAATATCAGTATCCACAAAAGATTTAACACAATCAAACTTAGGTGTCATACCTGACTCCTTACCTTTGTCGAGATCCCAATCTTCAGAGTTACATTTAATTCTATCCAATAAATCCCATCTAAATCCAATAGTCTTCATCATAAAAGAGCAAGCACAAGAAGTATCGAGCATGGTGCGATTATTTTCAGAAAACCGAGCATAATTTTTTTGAAGAATTGTTTCTCTTGGGAGCTCATGATTGGGGCATGAATATAACATTGATTTAAGCCTCCCCAATCTTAAGCAATGCTTTCTCCTTCGCAAGGCCAAAAATTATATATATAATTGCGGTCACGATGAACACGATGCATAGGGTAATACTTTTGATGAAATTCCAATTTCAATCTTCTATAATTCCATGATCTCGTATCATCACATAGCCTATACCATATCAATGTGTCTCCCTTCAAAGATAAAGGGAAGACCTTCTTCTTAGCAACATCATCGCGTATACCTGCAAGCTTAAATAATCCACAAACTTCATCCACACATATTAGGTGTTCATCAGGATGCTTTGTTCCATCTCCTGTAAAAGGATTAGCTAGCAGTTTTTCTATCATATCCGAAGGATACTCATAAGGAATTTCATTTTCATATTCATTTTCAATAGGTTCAGTAGGTTGAGGAGCAACTATTTGCTCTACTGGTCGGGGTGAAGATACCCCGAACAAGCCCCTCAGAGGATTACTTTCCATAGTAACAAGTGACAGTAAATTTCAGCACACTATATAAATTTTTTCCTTACCAAATTCCACCTACCAAAGGCGCTTCACTCCCCGGCAATGGCGCCAGAAAAGAGTCTTGATGATCCACAAGTATAGGGGATCTATCGTAGTCCTTTCGATAAGTAAGAGTGTCAAACCCAACGAGGAGCAAAAGGAAATGATAAGCGGTTTGCAGCAAGGTATTCTCTACAAGTACTGAAATAAGTGGTAACAGATAGTTTTGTGATAAGATAATTGTAACGAGCAACAAGTAACACAAGTAAATAAGGTGTAGCAAGGTGGCCAATCCTTTTTGTAGCAAAGGACAAGCCTGGACAAACTCTTATATAAGGAAAAGCGCTCCCGAGGACACATGGGAATATCGTCAAGCTAGTTTTCATCACGTTCATATGATTCACATTCAGTACTTTGATAATTTGACATGTGGGTGGACCGGTGCTTGGGTGCTGTTCTTACTTGAACAAGCATCCCACTTATGATTAACCTCTATTGCAAGCATCCGCAACTACTCTACATGTGAAGCGGAGTACATAGCTGCTTCGGAAGCAGCAAACGAAGGAGTCTGGATGAAGGAGTTCATATCCGATCTAGATGTCATACCTAGTGCATCGGGTCCAATGAAAATCTTTTGTGACAATACTGGTGCAATTGCCTTGGCAAAGGAATCCAGATTTCACAAGAGAACCAAGCACATCAAGAGACGCTTCAATTCCATCTGGGATCTAGTCCAGGTGGGAGACATAGAGATTTGCAAGATACATACGGATCTGAATATAGCAGACCCGTTGACTAAGCCTCTTCCACGTGCAAAACATGATCAGCACCAAAGCTCCATGGGTGTTAGAATCATTACTGTGTAATCTAGATTACTGACTCTAGTGCAAGTGGGAGACTGAAGGAAATATGCCCTAGAGGCAATAATAATGTTATTATTTTATTTCCTTATATCATGATAAATGTTTATTATTCATGCTAGAATTGTATTATCCAGAAACATAATACTTGTGTGAATACATAGACAAACCAAACGTCACTAGTATGCCTCTACTTGACTAGCTCGTTGATCAAAGATGGTTATGTTTCCTAGCCATAGACATGTGTTGTCATTTGATTAATGGGATCACATCATTAGGAGAATGATGTGATTGACATGACCCATTCCATTAGCTTAGCACCCAATCGTTTAGTATGTTGCTATTGCTTTCTTCATGACTTATACATGTTCCTATGACTATGAGATTATGCAACTCCCGTTTACCGGAGGAACACTTTGTGTGCTACCAAACGTCACAACGTAACTGGGTGATTATAAAGGAGCTCTACAGGTATCTCCAAAGGTAAATGTTGGGTTGGCGTATTTCGAGATTATGATTTGTCACTCCGATTGTCGGAGAGGTATCTCTGGGCCCTCTCGGTAATGCACATCACATAAGCCTTGCAAGCATTGCAACTAATGAGTTAGTTGCGAGATGATGTATTACGAAACGAGTAAAGAGACTTGCCGGTAACGAGATTGAACTAGGTATTGAGATACCGACGATCGAATCTCGGGCAAGTAACATACCGATGACAAAGGGAACAAAGTATGTTGTTATGCGGTCTGACCGATAAAGATCTTCATAGAATATGTAGGAGCCAATATGAGCATCCAGGTTCCGACCGGATACGTGTCTCGGTCATGTCTACATTGTTCTCGAACCCGTAGGGTCCGCACGCTTAAGGTTTCAATGACAGTTATATTATGAGTTTATGCTTTTTGATGTACCGAAGTTTGTTCGGAGTCCCGGATGTGATCACGGACATGACGAGGAGTCTCGAAATGGTCGAGACATAAAGATTGATATATTGGAAGCCTATATTTGGATATCGAAAGTGTTCTGGGTGAAATCAGGATTTTACCGGAGTACCGGGAGGTTACCGGAACCCCCCGGGAGGTATATGGGCCTTAGTGGGCTTTAGTGGAAGAGAGGAGAGGTGGCCAGGGCTGGGCCACGCGCCCCTCCCCCCCTAGTCCGAATAGGACAAGAAGAGGGGGCGGTGCCCCCCTTCCTTCTCTCTCTCCTCTTTCCCCCTTCCCGAATCCTATTCCAACTAGGAAAAGGGGGGAATCCTACTCCCGGTGGGAGTAGGACTCCTCCTGGCGCGCCCTCCTCCTGGCCGGCCGCACCCCCCCTTGATCCTTTATATACGGGGGCAGGGGGCACCCCTAGAGACACAAGTTGATCCACGTGATCATATTCTTAGCCGTGTGCGGTGCCCCCTTCCACCATAATCCTCGATAATATTGTAGCGGTGCTTAGGCGAAGCCCTGCGACGGTAGTACATCAAGATCGTCACCACGCCGTCGTGCTGACGGAACTCTTCCCCAACACTTTGCTGGATCGGAGTCCGGGGATCGTCATCGAGCTGAACATGTGCTAGAACTCGGAGGTGCCGTAGTTTCGGTGCTTGATCGGTCGGGCCATGAAGACGTATGACTACATCAACCGCGTTGTGCTAACGCTTCCGCTGTCGGTCTACAAGGGTACGTAGATCACACTCTCCCCTCTCGTTGCTATGCATCACCATGATCTTGCGTGTGCGTAGGAATTTTTTTGAAATTACTACGTTCCCCAACAACTACAACAAAAGTATTAAGGTAAACCTAACCATAGCATGAAACATATGGATCCAAATCAGCCCCCTACGAAGCAACGCATAAACTAGGGTTTAAGCTTCTGTCACTCTAGCAACCCATCATCTACTTATTACTTCCCAATGCCTTCCTCTAGGCCCAAATAATGGTGAAGTGTTATGTAGTCGACGTTCACATAACACCACTAGAGGCTAGACAACATACATCTCATCAAAATATCGAACGAATGCCAAATTCACATGACTACTAATAGCAAGACTTCTCCCTTGTCCCCAGGAACAAACGTAACTACTCACAAAGCATATTCATGTTCATAATCAGAGGGGTAATAATATGCATAAATGATCTAAACATATGATCTTCCACCAATTAAACCAATTAGCATCAACTACAAGGAGTAATTAACACTACTAGCAACCTACTAGCACCAATCCCGGACTTGGAGACAATAATTGGACATAAGAGATGAACTAGGGTTTTGAGATGAGATGGTGCTGGTGAAGATGTTGATGGAGATTTCCCTCTCCCGATGAGAGGAGCGTTGGTGATGACGATGGCGATGATTTCCCCCTCCGGGAGGGAAGTTTCCCCGGCAGAACAGCTTTGCCGGAGCTCTAGATTGGATCCGCCAAGGTTCTGCCTCGTGGCGGCGGAGTTTCGTCCCAAAAGGTTGCTTCCTATTTTTTTTCTCGACGAAAGACTTCATATAGGAGAAGATGGTCATCGGAGAGCCACCAGGGGGCCCACGAGGTAGGGGGCGCGCCCTGGGGGGGGCACCCTCGTGGACAGGGTGTGGGCCCCATGGTCTTCATCTTTGGCGAGGATTTTTCATTATTTATTATAAGGTATTCCGTGGAGTTTCAGGACTTTTGGAGTTATGCAGAATATGTCTCTAATATTTGCTCCTTTTCCAGCCCAGAATTCCAGCTGCCGGCATTCTCCCTGTTGGGGAACGTTGCAGAAAACAAAAATTTTCCTACGGTTTCACCAAGATCCATCTATGAGTTCATCTAGCAACGAGT
Source organism: Triticum dicoccoides (assembly GCF_002162155.2). Classification (NCBI taxonomy): domain Eukaryota; kingdom Viridiplantae; phylum Streptophyta; class Magnoliopsida; order Poales; family Poaceae; genus Triticum; species Triticum dicoccoides. Next base: position 590,746,670 of record NC_041380.1, read on the forward strand.
GATCGGATTGCATCTACATACCTTTGTAGATCACGCACGGAAGCGTTCAAGGACGGGGATGAGGAAGTCGTACCCGACATGATCCAAATCACCGGAGATCCTAGCGCCGAACGGACGGCACCTCCGTGTTCAACACACGTACGGTCAGCGTGACGTCTCCTCCTTCTTGATCCAGCAAGGGGGAGGAGAGGTTGATGAAGATCCAGCAGCACCACGGCGTGGTGGTGGATGCAGGGTGTCACCGCAGCAGGGCTTCGCCGTAGTACTGCGAGAGGGAGAGGTGAAGCAGGGAAGAGGGAGGCGCCAAGACTCAAGGTGTGGCTGCCCCCTCCCTCCCCCCCTTTATATAGGCTCCCCTAGGGGGGGCGCCGGCCCTAGGAGATGGGATCTCCTAGGGAGGGCGGCGGCCAAGGGGTGGAGTGCCCCCCAAGCCAGGTGGGGCGCCCCCCACCCCTAGGGTTCCAACCCTAGGCGCATGGGGTGGGCCTAGGGGGGCGCACCAGCCCACTATGGGCTGGTTCCCCTCCCTACTTTGGCCCATGGGGCCCTCCGGGATGGGTGGCCCCACCCGGTGGACCCCCGGGACCCTTCCGGTGGTCCCGGTACAATACCGGTGACTCCGAAACTCTCCCGATGGCCGAAACTGCACTTCCTATATATAATTCTTCACCTCCGGACCATTCTGGAACTCCTCGTGACGTCCAGGATCTCATCCGGGACTCCGAACAACTTTTTGGTTACTGCATATTCATATCTCTACAACCCTAGCGTCACCGAACCTTAAGTGTGTAGACCCTACGGGTTCGGGAGACATGCAGACATGACCGAGACGGCTCTCCAGTCAATAACCAACAGCGGGATCTGGATACCCATGTTGGTTCCCACATGCTCCTCGATGATCTCATCGGATGAACCACGATGTCGAGGATTCAAGCAACCCCGTATACAATTCCCTTTGTCAATCGGTACGTTACTTGCCCGAGATTCGATCGTCGGTATCCCAATACCTCGTTCAATCTCGTTACCGGCAAGTCACTTTACTTGTACCATAATGCATGATCCCGTGACCAGACACTTGGTCACTTTGAGCTCATGATGATGCATTACCGAGTGGGCCCAGAGATACCTCTCCGTCATACGGAGTGACAAATCCCAGTCTTGATCCGTGTCAACCCAACAGACACTTTCGGAGATACCCATAGTATACCTTTATATTCACCCAGTTATGCTATGACGTTTGGTATACCCAGAGCACTCCTACGGTATCCGGGAGTTACACGATCTCATGGTCTAAGGAAGAGATACTTGACATTGGAAAAACTCTAGCAAACGAACTATACGATCTTGTGCTATGTTTAGGATTGGGTCTTGTCCATCACATCATTCTCCTAATGATGTGATCCCGTTATCAATGACATCCCCATGTCCATAGCCAGGAAACCATGACTATCTGTTGATCAACGAGCTAGTCAACTAGAGGCTCACTAGGGACACATTGTGGTCTATGTATTCACACATGTATTACGATTTCCGGATAATACAATTAAAGCATGAATAATAGACAATTATCATGAACAAGGAAATATAATAATCATTTTATTATTGCCTCTAGGGCATATTTCCAACAGTCTCCCACTTGCACTAGAGTCAATCATCTAGTTACATTGTGATGAATCGAACACCCATGGAATTCTGTTGTTGATCATGTTTTGCTCTAGGGAGAGGTTTAGTCAACGGATCTGCTACATTCAGGTCCGTATGTACTTTACAAATCTCTATGTCTCCATTTTGAACACTTTCACGAATGGAGTTGAAGCGATGCTTGATATGCCTGGTCTTCCTGTGAAACCTGGGCTCCTTGGCAAGGGCAATAGCTCCAGTGTTGTCACCGAAGAGAGTCATCGGTCCCGACGCATTGGGTATGACTCCTAGGTCGGTAATGAACTCCTTCACCCAGACTGCTTCGTGTGCTGCCTCCGAGGCTGCCATGTACTCCGCTTCACATGTAGATCCCGCCACAACGCTTTGCTTGCAACTGCACCAGCTTACTGCCCCACCATTCAAAATATACACGTATCCGGTTTGTGACTTAGAGTCATCCAGATCTGTGTCGAAGCTAGCGTCAATGTAACCCTTTACGACGAGCTCTTCGTCACATCCATAAACGAGAAACATTTCCTTAGTCTTTTTCAGGTACTTCAGGATATTCTTGACCGCTGTCCAGTGTTCCTTGCCGGGATTACTTTGGTACCTTCCTACCAAACTTACGGCAAGGTTTACATCAGGTCTGGTACACATCATGGCATACATAATAGAACCTATGGCTGAGGCATAGGGGATGACACTCATCTCTTCTATATCTTCTGCCGTGGTCGGACATTGAGCTGAGCTCAATTTCACACCTTGCAACATAGGCAAGAACCCTTCTTAGATTGATCCATATTGAACTCCTTCAATATCTTATCAAGGTACGTGCTTTGTGAAAGACCTATGAGGCGTCTTGATCTATCTCTATAGATCTTGATGCCTAATATATAAGCAGCTTCTCCAAGGTCCTTCATTGAAAAACTCTTATTCAAGTAGGCCTTAATGCTGTCCAAAAGCTCTATATCATTTCCCATCAAAAGTATGTCATCTACATATAATATGAGAAATGCTACAGAGCTCCCACTCACTTTCTTGTAAAAGCGGGCTTCTCCATAAGTCTGCATAAACCCAAACGCTTTGATCATCTCATCAAAGGGAATGTTCTAACTCCGAGATGCTTTCACCAGCCCATAAATCGAGCGTTGGAGCTTGCACACCTTGTCAGCATTCTTAGGATCGACAAAACCTTCCGGCTGCATCATATACAGTTCTTCCTTAAGATGACCCTTAAGGAATGCCGTTTTTACGTCCATTTGCCATATCTCATAATCATAGTATGCGGCAATAGCTAACATGATTCGGACGGACTTCAGCTTTGCTACGGGAGAGAATTTCTCATCGTAGTCAACCCCTTGAACTTGTCGATAACCCTTAGTGACAAGCCTAGCTTTATAGATGGTCACATTGCCATCCACGTCTGTCTTCTTCTTAAAGATCCATTTATTTTCTATGGCTCGCCGATCATCGGGCAAGTCAGTCAAAGTCCATACTTCGTTTTCATACATGGATCCTATCTCGGATTTCATGGCTTCCAGCCATTTGTCGGAATCCGGGCCCGCCATCGCTTCTTCATAGTTCGAAGGTTCACCGTTGTCTAACAACATGATTTCCAAGACAGGGTTGCCGTACCACTCTGGTGCGGAACATGTCCTTGTGGATCTTCGAAGTTCAGTAGGAGCTTGATCAGAAGTATCTTGATCACCATCATCAACTTCCTCTCTAATTGGTGCAGGCACCACAGGAACATTTTCCTGAGTTGCGCCACTTTCCGGTTCAAGAGGTAATACTTCATCAAGTTCTACTTTCCTCCCACTTACTTCTTTCGAGAGAAACTCCTTCTCTAGAAATGATCAATTCTTGGCAACAAAGATCTTGCCTTCGGATCTGAGGTAGAAGGTATACCCAATAGTTTCTTTAGGGTATCCTATGAAGACGCATTTTTCCGACTTGGGTTCGAGCTTTTCAGGTTGAAGTTTCTTGACATAAGCATCGCATCCCCAAACTTTTAGAAACGACAGCTTAGGCTTCTTCCCAAACCATAATTCATACGGTGTCATCTCAACGGATTTCGACGGAGCCCTATTTAAAGTGAATGCGGCAGTCTCTAAAGCATAGCCCCAAAATGACAGCGGTAAATGGGTAAGAGACATCATAGATCGTACCATATCTAATAGAGTGCGATTACGACGTTCGGACACACCATTACGCTGAGGTGTTCCAGGCGGCATGAGTTGTGAAACTATTCCACATTTTCTTAAGTGTGTACCAAATTCGTGACTCAAGTATTCTCCTCCATGATCTGATCGCAAAAACTTGATTTTTCTGTCACGTTGATTCTCAACCTCACTCTGAAATTCCTTGAACTTTTCAAAGGTTTCAGACTTGTGTTTCATTAAGTAGATATACCCATATCTACTCAAGTCATCAGTGAGGGTGAGAACATAACGATAGCCACCACGAGCCTCAACACTCATTGGACCGCACACATCAGTATGTATGATTTCCAATAGGTTGGTTGCTCGCTCCATTGTTCCTGAGAACGGTGTCTTGGTCATCTTACCCATGAGGCATGGTTCGCACGTGTCAAATGATTTGTAATCAAGAGACTCTAAAAGTCCATCTGCATGGAGCTTCTTCATGCGTTTGACACCTATGTGACCAAGGCGGCAGTGCCACAAGTATGTGGGACTATCATTATCAACCTTACACTTTTGGTATTCACACTATGAATATGTGTAGCATTACACTCGAGATTCATTAAGAATAAACCATTCACCATAGGAGCATGACCATAAAACATATCTCTCATATAAATAGAACAACCATTATTCTCGGATTTAAATGAGTAGCCATCTCGAATTAAACGAGATCCTGATACAATGTTCATGCTCAAAGCTGGTACTAAATAACAATTATTGAGGTTTAAAACTAATCCTGTGGGTAAATGTAGAGGTAGCGTGCCGACGGCGATCACATCGACCTTGGAACCATTCCCGACGCGCATGTCACCTCGTCCTTCGCCAGTCTCCGTTTATTCCACAACTCCTGCTTTGAGTTACAAATGTGAGCAACTGCACTGGTATCAAATACCCAGGAGCTACTACGAGTGCTGTTAAGGTACACATCAATTACATGTATATCACATATACCTTTCGTTTTGCCGGCCTTCTTGTCCGCTAAGTATTTGGGGCAGTTCCGCTTCCAGTGACCACTTCCCTTGCAATAAAAACACTCAGTCTCGGGCTTGGGTCCATTCTTTGGCTTCTTCCCGGCAGCTTGCTTACCGGGCGCGGCAACTCCCTTGCCGTCCTTCTTGAAGTTCTTCTTACCCTTGCCTTTCTTGAACTTAGTGGTTTTATTCACCATCAACACTTGATGGTCCTTTTTGACTTCTACCTCTGCTAATTTCAGCATTGCAAATACTTCAGGAATGGTCTTTTCCATCCCCTGCATATTGAAGTTCATCACAAAGCTCTTGTAGCTTGGTGGAAGCGACTAGAGGATTCTGTCAATGACCGCGTCATCCGGGAGATTAACTCCCAGCTGAGTCAAGTGGTTATGTAACCCAGACATAGTGAGTATGTGCTCACTGACAGAACTATTTTCCTCCATCTTACAGCTGAAGAACTTGTCGGAGACTTCATATCTCTCGACCCGGGCATGAGCTTGGAAAACCATTTTCAGCTCTTCGAACATCTCATATGCTCCGTGTCGTTCAAAACGCTTTTGGAGCCCCGGTTCTAAGCTGTAAAGCATCCCGCACTGAACGAGGGAGTAATTATCAGCACGTGTCTGCCAAGCGTTCATAATGTCTTGGTTCTGTGGGACGGGTGCGTCACCTAGCGGTGCTAGTAGGACATAATCTTTCTTGGCAGCTATGAGGATGATCCTCAGGTTCCGGACCCAGTCCGTATAGTTGCTGCCATCGTCTTTCAGCTTGGTTTTCTCTAGGAACGCGTTGAAGTTGAGGACAACGTTGGCCATTTGATCTACAAGACATATTGTAAAGATTTTAGACTAAGTTCATGATAATTAAGTTCATCTAATCAAATTATATAATGAACTCCCACTTAGATAGACATCCCTCCAGTCATCTAAGTATAACATGATCCGAGTTAACTAGGCCGTGTCCGATCATCACGTGAGACGGACTAGTCAACATCGGTGAACATCTTCATGTTGATCGTATCTTCTATATGACTCATGCTCGACCTTTCGGTCTTCTGTGTTCCGAGGCCATGTCTGTACATGCTAGGCTCATCAAGTCAACCTAAGTGTTTGCATGTGTAAATCTGTCTTACACCCGTTGTATTTGAACGTTGGAATCTATCACACCCGATCATGACGTGGTGCTTCGAAACAACGAACTGTCGCAATGATGCACAATTAGGGGGAACACTTTCTTGAAATTATTATGAGGGATCATCTTATTTACTACCGCCGTTCTAAGTAAACAAGATGCAAAAACATGATAAACATCACATCCAATCAAATAATAATAGTGACATGATATGGCCAATATCACATAGCTCCTTTGATCTCCATCTTGGGGCTCCATGATCATCTTGTCACCGGCATGACACCATGATCTCCATCATCGTGTTTCCATGAAGTTGCTCGCCAACTATTACTTCTACTACTATGGCTAACGCGTTTAGCAATAAAGTAAAGTAATTTACATGGCGTTTCTCAATGACACGCAGGTCATACAAAAAATAAAGACAACTCCTATGGCTCCTACCGGTTGTCATACTCATCGACATAAAAGTCGTGATTCCTATTACAAGAACATGATCTCATACATCACATATATATCATTCATCATTCATCACAAGTTTGGCCATATCACATCACAAATCACTTGCTGCAAAAACAAGTTAGACGTCCTCTAATTGTTGTTGCAAGTTTTACGTGGCTGCAAAAGGGTTCTAGCAAGAACGTTTTCTTACCTACGTAATAGCCACAACGTGATTTGTCAACTTCTATTTACCCTTCATAAGGACCCTTTTCATTGAATCCGCTCCAACTAAAGTGGGAGAGACAGACACCCGCTAGCCACCTTATGCAACTAGTGCATGTCAGTCGGTGGAACCAGTCTCACGTAAGCGTACGTGTAAGGTCGGTCCGGGCCGCTTCATCCCACAATACCGCTGAAGCAAGATAAGACTAGTAGCGGCAAGAAAGTTGACAACATCTACGCCCACAACAAATCGTGTTCTACTCGTGCAAGGAGAACTACGCATAAACCTAGCTCATGATGCCACTGTTGGGGAACGTTGCAGAAAACAAAAAATTTACTACGGTTTCACCAAGATCCATCTATGAGTTCATCTAGCAACGAGTGATCGGATTGCATCTACATACCTTTGTAGATCACGCGCGGAAGCGTTCAAGGACGGGGATGAGGAAGTCGTACTCGACGTGATCCAAATCACCGGAGATCCTAGCGTCGAACGGACGGCACCTCCATGTTCAACACACGTACGGTTAGCGTGACGTCTCCTCCTTCTTGATCCAGCAAGGGGGAAGGAGAGGTTGATGAAGATCCAGCAGCACAACGGCGTGGTGGTGGATGCAGGGCGTCACCGCAGCAGGGCTTCGCCGTAGTACTGCGAGAGGGAAAGGTGAAGCAGGGGAGAGGGAGGCGCCAAGACTCATGGTGTGGCTGCCCCCTCCCCCCCTTTATATAGGCTCCCCTAGGGTGGCGCCGGCCCTAGGATATGGGATCTCCTAGGAGAGGCGGCGGCCAAGGGGTGGAGTGCCCCCCAAGCCAGGTGGGGCGCCCCCCCACCCCTAGGGTTCCAACCCTAGGTGCATGGGGTGGGCCTAGGGGGGCGCACCAGCCCACTATGGGCTGGTTCCCCTCCCTACTTTGGCCCATGGGGCCCTCCGGGATGGGTGGCCCCACCCGGTGGACCCCCGGGACCCTTCCGGTGGTCCCGGTACAATACCGGTGACCCCGAAACTCTCCCGATGGCCGAAACTGCACTTCCTATATATAATTCTTCACCTCCGGACCATTCCGGAACTCCTTGTGACGTCCAGGATCTCATCCGGGACTCCGAACAACTTTCGGGTTACTGCATATTCATATCTCTACAACCCTAGCGTCACCGAACCTTAAGTGTGTAGACCCTACGGGTTTGGGAGACATGCAGACATGACCGAGACGGCTCTCCGGTCAATAACCAACAGCGGGATCTGGATACCCATGTTGGCTCCCACATTCTCCTCAATGATCTCATCGGATGAACCACGATGTCGAGGATTCAAGCAACCCCGTATACAATTCCCTTTGTCAATCGGTACGTTACTTGCCCGAGATTCGATCGTCGGTATCCCAATACCTCGTTCAATCTCGTTACCGGCAAGTCACTTTACTCATACCATAATGCATGATCCCGTGACCAGACACTTGGTCACTTTGAGCTCATGATGATGCATTACCGAGTGGGCCCAGAGATACCTCTCCGTCATACGGAGTGACAAATCCCAGTCTTGATCCATGTCAACCCAACAGACACTTTCAGAGATACCCGTAGTATACCTTTATAGTCACCCAGTTACGTTGTGACGTTTGGTACACCCAGAGCACTCCTACGGTATCCGGGAGTTACACGATCTCATGGTCTAAGGAAGAGATACTTGACATTGGAAAAACTCTAGCAAACGAACTATATGATCTTGTGCTATGTTCAGGATTAGGTCTTGTCCATCACATCATTCTCCTAATGATGTGATCCCGTTATCAATGACATCCTCATGTCCATAGCCAGGAAACCATGACTATCTGTTGATCAACGAGCTAGTCAACTAGAGGCTCACTAGTGACACATTGTGGTCTATGTATTCACACATGTATTACGATTTCCGGATAATACAATTAAAGCATGAATAATAGACAATTATCATGAACAAGGAAATATAATAATCATTTTATTATTGCCTCTAGGGAATATTTCCAACACTCCCTCCTTATGTAAACCTTGTAAAATAAGAGAGAATAGCCATAAGTATTGTGACATAATGTGAAATAACAACCCATAATACAATAAATATCGATATAAAAGAATGATGCAAAATGAACGTATCAATAAGCAAGCATGCCAAATGGTATTGATGAAACTAGCGCTTGAATCACTAGGAGATGCGCGGAACATGTTACTATAGTACTTACTTTTGGGTGTCTAAATTGCAGCTTCTTCGGCAGTCCCGGAGCTTTTTTGGTGAATTTTCTCCAAACCCTGGCAGACAAAGAAAACAATTACTTGATATCAGGAAATGAACAAAGTTGCTGATATGGTGGATAATGATCGATTTAACTTACTTCTCGAGCATTTGAGTCATGTCCGCATAGTCCTGGGGATCTTTTCGTCTCGAGCCTAAGACGGTTACTAGTCCTTGCTCAAGCTTAATCTCTAGGAGAATATAATGGAAGCTGCGCACACATGCATAACTCATCAATTACATTACTATAACGTGGACTAATAAGGGAAATCGAATATGCACAAGACGGTAACACTCACTTGAAGTTGTAAGGAAAGAGTATTATATCTTTCTTTTCATTTATTACCAATGATCGTAGCAAGTTGGCCTCGGTATCTTCGGCACGATATTTAACCTCACTTGCATCTATGAGATTTGTGTTAATGAACCCAATATCACCGATTTGTCTTTTCTTCAATTCGGCGATCTTCAATCTGCATAATATAGTGAGGATAATTATAAATACATGCAATGAAAGAGATGACCTATATAGAGAGACTTAATGAGAGAAGTAGTACTACTTACAGATAGTAGCAAGTGACCGTTGCTTTATCGAGGGCCTTTATTTTTTCTTTCAAGTAATTGTTTTCTTCTTCAACTAAATTTAACCTCTCGACAATAGGGTCGCTTGGAATTTCCGGTTCAACTACGTCCTACATAAATAAAATTTATGTCACGTTGGTCGGCATAATTGTCATAAACAATAAATGAACCAAATAGTTATAAAAAGATAATATATACCACATCCGAATCATAGACAAGACAAGGGCCGACGGGGGCAGATACCAAAACCATTGCACTATATAATAACAAGCAATAAAATAGTAAGAAAATTAGACAAGTATCTATCTAAAGTAAGAATTTTTTTTCTTTCAGAAAGAAGATAAGAACAAGAGGCTCACCACGGTGGTGCCGGCGACGAGATCGACGCGGGCGATCGACGGTGGTGAAGACGGGAATGGGACGTGACGGGCCGCTAAACCTAGACAAATCTCGAGGAAAATGGAGCTTTGAGGTCGAGTTTCGACAGGAGAAAGCTTAACTAGTGTGACTAGGGCATTTCATCGAACACCTCATGTACATAGGAGGTGAGCTAGAGCACCACAAAGCCCTCCCCTCGCCGGCCAGAGAAAAACAGAGCACTGGAACGCTCTGCTCGCGGGCGAGGGGTATATATAGGCACCTCATTGGTCCCGATTCTTGGCATGAACCGGGACTAAAGGAAAGCCTATGGTCCCGGTTCAAGCCACCAACCGGGACCAATGGTGGTGGGCCAGGAGCGAGGCCCATTGGTCCCGGTTCGTCCCACCAACCGGGACCAAAGAGGCCAGACGAACTGGGACCAATGCCCCTACGAGGCCCAGCAGACCCGTGGCCTCACGAACCAGGACCAATGCCCCCATGGGTCCCGATTCTGGATTAAACCGGGACTAATGGGCTGACCCAGCCTGAACCAAAGCCCTCTTTTCTACTAGCGATTGCTGGCCTTTAATTTGCGTACATTTCTATTCAAAAATCATCATGTGTACAATTGCCAGAGCTCGGTGACAAATGACAACGGCCAATCAGTAAGTAAGCAGTAACTACCAGATATACGCATGCTCTACAGATATGTTTAGTAACATGTACGTAAAAATACACAAGCTCGTTATTATTTTACATACTCCTTCAGTCCCATAATATAAAAGTGTTTTGACATCATATTAGTGTTAAAAACGCTTTTATATTATGAAGCGAAGAGAGTAGTAATTAGAAAAGTAGTCTAATAAAAAGTGAAAAAGATTGAAAATGATACCGGGTAAAAGTGGAAAAGCAATTTAAAGCGACGAGATCTTCTGCTAAATCCTCTTCCAGAGCGAGATTTTGCAGCACATGGAAAAACTAAACCACCTTTTCTCCGCACGTGCTGTTTATACATATTCCCACTGTAAACTAACGTAAGACATTTTTGCAGTTTGATTTAATCTTATACTACTGTATTAGTGTACGGAGGCGTCTTAGAGCCTCCCTTCCCATGCCCATTGATGCTTCGGCTTCCTGTCAAAGCCACCACCCTCGCTGCCTGAAAGACGTGGTCACTGAAAGGAAAAGCATGCGACGATATATGCATACAGCTTTATGATTAAGCGTCAGGTTTTGACATGATACTTACTTTGAATCCAACGTGCATCCTCAACTTCCAAATTGTTCGTACAAGAAAATTGGTCGATGATTTTCATTGTGTCATTGAGCGTCAGGTTATGACATGATGTCAACTTGACTGCAACATGCATCTCAACTTCCAAATTGTTGTACAACAAAATCGTCGGTATTTATCATCGTGTCTTGGGCTCTTGGCTACAACTGTATTTCCCTACTAAAAAATGTGTAAAGAAAGAGTCTATTAATTCTCTGAAAATTTAGAGGCTAGTCAGTCCTTTCCCTTGGTTACATAAGAGCATCTTCTTTGGTTTAGACTGTTTTTGGTTTACCGAGATGTCTGGAATTCCTTATTTATATCTCATGCAAAAGATAAGAATCAAAGGCAAAGGCGAGCCCGGTGTGAGATATCGTATTATTTGAGGAACCCTAGATGCTGTCGCAGTAAAGAATCGCCAACAAGGGTGTTCTAGTACGGTGTAGATTCTTATCCAAGAATTGTATCATTTGATGATGCCATGTGAGTCGCTAGAAACATGTGAAGTGTATGGTTAACCCAATAAGGATGTTTCGTAAGGGGCTGGAGCAAGCTACCATGAGACAAAAGATCCTCTTTCTAAAGAGATTCAGTTTGGAACTTTTATATGTCCAAGGTCAATATAGAAATTCTTTTAGAGGGTTTTTCTTACTTTGACCGCGTTTGAGGGTCGGCATTGGAGATGCCCTTACAATGATATCCCGCAAAAAAAAAATAAGAATCATTACCGTCAACGATCTAGAAAAACCACTGACCAACTGCTCGTACTAGTGATGCAACGCCAATGCACGTGTTGACCTATGAAGACGAGCCATGCAACATATGCGCAAAAGCAAGTTGCCGATCCAAACCCAGAAGCCGACGCCTGATTTCTTGAAACCCGAAGGGATCGAAACAAATCTAGAAGAACAAGGACCAAGGACCATGAAAGTTTTTCATACAAGTGACTTGCACGAATCAATTTTCATATTAGTATCAACCCTAGGTTTTAACGAAAGTCCAAAAAGAAGGAGATGAATAAGGGAAGTTGCTTTGAACGGATTTCATATCACCAAGAAAAAAATATATGTAAGCCTTGATCATCAAATTATGGAGCAAAAAGCGTGTAGCACACAACAAGAACAAGAACAAGAACAACAACAACAACAACATCCACACGTGCAGATGATTATCTAGTGCCGTTGATGGATGTTCTCAGAGTAGGAACAAGACAGATACACAAGTGCAGATGATTTACCAATCCACACTCTCTTTCGCTGACATCCTTTTGGTGTATGCCACCTTGATCTTGTTCAATATCGCAACCACATCGCTCATCGTCAACCTCTCGTTTGGCGAATGGCTAGAACAGAGCAAACCCAACTCAAATATCGGTACAAGAAAATCTTCATTCAAGTCGCAGATGGAAGGCAATGAGCCTTGCAGTAGATGGCTATCCACGACGTGGACAAGATTTGCAGGAAATGCCTGACGAACCCACTCTCTAAGGGTTAGTTCTCCCACAAACATAGAATCCATAGGTCTCCTTCGAGTGAAAACTTCAAGAAGCATGATTCCGTAGCTGAATACATCACTCTTACGTGATGCTTTTCCCATAGACCCATATTCTACACGAGAAAAATATGTAAAGACTCTAAAGAACAATTAATGAAATATAATTAGCAAACAGTATAACAAATTTTAGCAATGTACTTGGTGCCATGTAACCAACCGTTCCAGGCATGCTAGCAACAATCATCGAGTTGTCATCACCTAATAGCATCTTTGCAATGCCAAAGTCCGCCACATGCGCCGTCAAGTCCATGTCAAATAACACATTGCTAGGCTTCAAATCACAATGCAAAACCACCTCGTGGTGCTCATGGTGGAGATAATTGATTGCCAATGACATATCGAGCATGATATCCATCCTCTCCATGAATCCTAGGTACATTGCGCCATCATAATGATGTAGCAGTGTCTCCAAGCTGCCATTGGGCATGAACTGAAGAACCAATGCTCTAAAGTCCATGTTTGAACATGTGTTGAGTATTTTTATGAGGTTACGATGCCGCACCATGCGGAGCACATGACACTCGGCCTCAAAGACTCTGATGGCATGGTCAAGCTTCATGTCAAGAACCTTTATTGCAACAACCAAACCATTACTAAGTTGTCCCTTGAATACTTTTCCAAATCCTCCAGACCCTAACATGTTATCATCACTGAAATTCCGAGTGGCATGGGCAAGGTCATGGTAGGAAACTAATTGATGGCTTGTGGCATCTACCACATCGCCGTGAGCTTTGAAATTCTTATGCTTCTTTTCAATCATTAGGTACAAAAAAATAGCAAGGGCGCTACAAGTTACCAGGATAGCTGGGAGTAGAAATTTGAGAAGAAGACTACTATAAGGGTGGGACTTTTTATGGCAAGGAGAAAATCCAAGACGTTGTGAACCACAAAGCCCGGTATTCCCAATGAAAGATTGTGTCGTGAGGTTTGAGAAAATACCTCTCTCGGGTATTTGACCTTCTAGCTTATTGTAGGAGAGGTTCAACATAGACAAGTCGGTAAGGTTTTCAAGGAACATGGGAATGGCACCAGTGAGTTTGTTGGAGGAGAGATCTAATGAGGTTAAGCTAGTTAGCTTATCAAGTGTGCTAGGAATTGAACCTTCGAATGAGTTGTGTGACAGAATTAGGTAGGTTAGCATATTAAGTTGACCAAATGATTCTGGGATACTCCCGTTCAAGGAATTGGATGAAATATCAATTTGGTCGATTTGTCTTGGCCCAGCAACATCATTTGGCAGAGCACCAACTATTGAATTATAAGAAAGATTTACTTGGATAAGTTTCTGAAGTTGGAATAAGCTTGCCGGTAGTGTTTGACTTAACCTGTTATTGGACAAGTCAATGTATTCTAACCTGCTAAGATTACCAATGCTATCTGGTATGGAGCCAAATATTTTGTTTCTTTCAAGAAATAGTCGTTCTAGACCCAAAAGCATACCCATTTTTGTTGGCATAGTGCCTAAAATATCATTGTTAGAGATATCAAGCAACACAAGAGTTCCCATCATAGTGATTGATTCTGGAATTGAGTCAGTGAGTTGGTTGTATCCAAGATCTATCAGTTCAAGGCTACTTAAGTTTGAAATTGTTGATGGAAGCCTACCTGTTAATTATTTTGATTTGCAATGAAACTAATTAACTTTGTTGAGAGATTCCCCACATGGTCTGGAAGGGCACCTATGAAAGAATTATAGTTCAGGATAAGGCGTTCAAGTTGTCTACATCCAGAAAGAGCGGACAAGAAGCCCATGCCCCCCTCTAATTTGTTGTGTGATAGAACAAGCTTTTTCAAAGCAACAATATTTCCAAGTGTTGGCGGTACTGAGCCAGACAGTTGATTATCCATAAGAAGCAAATATGAAAGTTTCTGGAGTTTTCCTATTTCTGGTGGAATATTTCCTTTCAAGTTGCCAAAAGAGAGCTCTAGTACTGTAAGACTGCTGAGATTGCTAAGAACATGTGGGATTGAACCAATGAGGTCATTTCCCCCCAAGGAAACTATTTCAAGGTGTGTCAATTTAGCTAGCCATGTTGGCACAACATCCATAAAAGAATTGGTATGCAAATAAATCTCTCTCAAGTATTGGCATGATGCAATACCTTTTGGAAATTGACCAGTAAATCTGTTTTGTGCGAGAGATATAAATTGCAACATAGGGAGGCTGAATGTTTGATTGCTTGGTATTGGCCCGGTTAGGTTCCTATTGCCAGCGAGTGCCATGACGTGTAGTCTAGACATATTGTAGATAGCTTCTGGCACTAGGCTGGAAAGCTTATTGTACTGCATGTCTAAGATCTCAAGTATGGGCAGGGAGGCAACAGCATCTGGTATAGGACCTGATAGACTATTGTTTCCAAATTTGAGGTACCTCAAGGAAGGAGTGTTGTTGAACAGATAAGGTGGTATTTGCCCACTCAAATAATTTCTTTGTAGATAAATCTCCTTAAGGTTGTTCAGATGCAGCAACAACCCTGGAGGTATCTGGCCCGAGAGTTGGTTGTGCCGTAAATCAAAGACCTTAAGCCCTGCCAGGTTTCCTAGGCTAGGAGGAATGGCACCTGATAGGCTATTTTCACCTAGAAGGAGATATCTGAGACGATGTAGATTGCCAAGATCAGTTGGGATGGAGCCAGTGAGGTTGGTGCTGGTGATGTCTAGGAAAGAAAGGAAAGAGAGGTTACCCAAGAGAGGAGTGATCGGTCCATGGAGGGATCTGTATGGCAGTGACAGTCCAGTGACCCTCTGTCGGCGGCGGCTGCATGTGACGCCCACCCAGTGGCAGAAAGAACTCTCCGTGGTCCAGTTTTTGGCAAGGATGCCAAAGGGGTCAGAAAATTGGACCTTGAAAGATAACAAGGCGGTGCGATCAGCATCGCTGCCGTTGCCGGCGGTTGGACTCGGAGAAGAACATGAGATGAATGAAAGTAGTAGGAGTAGTAGTAGTACAGCCATGGAAATGCATGCCGAGGATACAGTTGCCATGTTAGCTAGTTGTGTGGGTGTTCTTGTATGTCGTTACACCAATGAAAGTATGTTGAATTTATACAGGTTGGGAGCGCAACTGGATGTGCTAAATTTCTGTATATTTTTACGTCAACCCAACTGTAGCGTTGATATTAGTCGTCTTGCGGTCATCACACGACACAATAAGCACTTTTAATTCTAGAGCTATCATAACCTTACCTGAGTGACACGCTTCTGGTCATATTAAAACTAATAGAAAAAGACTCCATCTCAACGAAAAAGATCATTAGAAAAAGATGCAGAGGAAAACCCATGGCCATTTGTTGTTTATCATTTATTGAGAAGAAAATCTCTGATGTATACTCCCTCCTTTTCAGTTTATAAGGCTCAATTCAAAAATCTCACCAACCAAGATAGATGATGAGTGGTGGAATACTTTTTGTAGTTTGCAAAAGCACCCAATTAATCTTTTGTTTTTCTCAAAAAAATATGTTTACCAATGTATTAATTGCAATGCATGCATGCATAAAGTACATGCATTCGTCAATTTTCTCTTAATACTTGCATGCAATGATTTAATGCACCTTGGAATTTGAACATGTGATGAGAAACAATCAAATTAAGCCTCATAAAACGGAAACAACTAAAATTTTGAGATAAGCTCTATAAACCGGAAAGGAGCGAGTATATGTTCATGCAAGGTGTTTGTTAACTTCAGGTACTACCTCCGTTTCAGTTTTACAAGTCCTACGCGTAACCTAGATTACCAATTTTATCACCTTAATATAAACTATACAACACAAAAATTATACGATTTGAAAATAAAACATCTGAAGTTTATATTGATATATATTTTTGTAATATATGACTTATATTAGGTTGGTCAAATTGACGACCTAGGAGCACGCGCACATCCTGTAAACTGAGAGAGGGGTAGTAGCTTATATGCACAACACTTTGTGTATGAAGTGAATACGACTCTTGGGAGCGTCAAAAAAGAATATGACTCCTTGGAGTCGGAGTGACTAGCAGGTGACTCTTTGTCTTGCTAATGAAATGAGACCAGCATACCTCTCCTTCCACACGTGGCTAATTTCTACGGACATGTTTACCCGCTGAAAAAAAAATTGCACCAGAAAGCCTGAAAAAAATAATTCACAAAATAATATGCTAGTACCCATGTCACTCTAGGACTTGAAACCAGCTCGGTTGGTTCCACCATAATGAACCTAACCATCTAAGCCAGACTTAGTTCACTCCATTAGAGGAAGTTAGGGCCTAAGGTACAATGTAGAGAATGAACGCCTAAATCAAACCTTTTTCTGAAGGAGAGTAAGAAAGATTCAGCCATTCCAATTAAAACCCCCTAATGAACTCTCTTCCTCCTTAACCTCATCACCGGCTTGGCTCTCTCACACTTGCTCATCCTTCCAAAAAGCCCCGAAGTCCTAGATCGACCCACACACCATCAATATTTGTCTGGGTATCTCACAAAGATCCTTTGAAATTTATATAAACGATAATTTGAAAAACTAGTGCTGAACTCATGCTTTGCCGCAATGTGATTTTCTGCTCTCTCTCTCTCTCTCTCTCTCTCTCTCTCTCTCTCTCTCTCTCTTTGTACACATTTAATAGTTATTTTTTTCTCTTGTGTTCAAGATTTTGTTGCGAAGACATCTTTTATTTTTATTCACAAATGTTTCTTTATGAACCAGACAGACAATGTTGTAAAAAGGGAGTTCGACGTAGAGCCTATCTCTCTTTACTAGTTGATATTAATTAGGATGTTGTCCTATAACCTCCGTCACAGGTAAATTGCTGATAGATGCATGGGAGTGCCATGCCCTTTAGGGAAGTCTAACACGAAAAGTTGAGAGTGAGATGCACAAATACCCTGCTCGTTCAAATTCTAACAGCATCGGTGAACTTGCATGCATGTGCCGGCCCTTCTATAAATAGGGCATAGCTGGGACGCTATCTTCCCAGACAAAGCTTGCAAAGCTCCATCGAACTTGTTATCAAGAAGCATAGAAATGGCTGCAAAGTACCCACTTCTCCTTGGCGTCGTATTGGTCGCTCTCCTGCTCGTCTCCCAGGATGTAGCGCATGCAGTAGGTGGTATGCAAACTGATACCGCAAAACTGTTAAGAACATGTAGTGTTGCTAGTTAATTGAATAATTGAATAGGACATATTGCTAAGTTGTATGCAGCCTGCAGGTGCTATGTCTATATGTATAATAATGACATTCTTTTGCATCCATGCAGAAGAAACGATGCCTGCGCAACGTCCAGACGGGTATAGTGGATATGGGCCTGGGTACGGTGGTGGCTACGACAACAACGGCGGAGGAGGAGCCGGTCAAAATGGTGATGGTGGCAGCGGCTATCCTTGAGATGAATATTGTGGGGTGGCGGTCAAAACGGTGTCTGTCACTCTAGAAACCAAATATATATGGTCTGTATCCATATATCAAATAAGGAGCGTCTTCATCTGCTCGAGCGTTTACTTACTAGCAGGGACGATATGATAGTATTGCGAGCTAGTAAATGTATGATCACTTGTGTATGCATGACATATGCTGACTTTCAGATATGGTGGCAACAGTCATGTGTACATGTATTTGAACACATATCCATAAATGGGACAATTTCCTGTTAGTTTAAGTTCAAACAAATCTATACTAGTTTAGGGCATTTCTAACCGATCCCCTATAAAATAAAGGAATATCCGGCCTAATAAACCTTACTGGAGTATTTATACTCCATTAAGTTTTGGTCGGTTCTAGCCGATCCCCTAGACTTAGCGAAATAAAACATAAATTTGCATACATTCAATTTAGCTTCAACCGAATTTTGCATAAATTTAAACATACGTTCAACATAGTCTTGACAACCGAACATTAAACATAAATTCAAACTTACTAGTAAACTTAAACTACACTAGACTACTCATCGGCCATAGTGGAGGTTGAGCCAATCCTTCCTCGACAGGCCATCGTCGGTGAGACATGGGTCCGGGCCGGTGCCATCGTCATTGCAGTTTGGGAAGATGCTCCACCACTCCTTGACGTCAAACTCCTCCTCCCCGCCGCCCTCCTTGCTGAAAGATGGCTTGAAGCGTATGCCTAGCAGGGACGCGTTGTGTGTTATATATAGCCATAGGCTAGGGTTTACAAGATTCGGTAGTTGGTTAGGCTTGATCCTCAAGTTAGCTATCTACAAGATAAGGATCGAAACTTAAACCTAACTACCAGATTACAAAGTTGACCATGCACGCAACATCAAGAGTATATACGGTTTTATACGTACACAACCGTATATACATACAATATATTCTAACACACCCCCTCAATCATAACTTCACCAAGTTGAGATTGTTCTTGAACTCTTCTACCTTGCGCCATGATAAGGCTTTAGTGAAACCATCTGCAACTTGATCATTAATGGGAATGAACCGAATATCAAGAAGCTTCTTAGCTACCCTTTCTCGCACAAAGTGATAATCTACCTCAATGTGTTTGGTTCTAGCATGAAACACTGGATTTGCTGATAAATATGTTGCACCAATGTTATCACACCACAACCATGCAACAGGAGAGTGATTAACACGTAGCTTATTCAACAAGGTTTGAACCCATATCAACTCTGCCGTGGCATTAGCCAAAGCTTTGTACTCAGCTTCTGTACTTGATCTTGATACAGTAGCTTGTTTCCGTGCACTCCATGATATAAGATTTGGTCCAAAGAAAACAGCAAAGCCCCCTGTTGATCTTCTATCATCAGGACAACCTGCCCAATCAGCATCAGAGAATGCACTCATCAAAGTTGACATTGATCTTGTGACTTTCAACCCTGTACTCATAGTACCTCTTAAATATCTTAAGATTCTTTTCACTGCTGTCCAATGTGCAAAGGTGGGAGCATGCAAGAACTGACATACTTTATTGATAGGGAAAGATATATCAGGTCTTGTAAGTGTTAGATATTGCAAAGCACCTACAACACTTCTATAGTTTGTAGAATCTTCAGCACTTAAAGGCTCTCCTTCTTCCTTAGATAATTTTTCAGAAGTTGAGAGAGGCATATTTGACACTTTGCAATTCATCATACCTGCTCGTTTTAGCACATCTGACACATACTTTTCTTGACTCAAGACTATGCCATCTTTAACCTGTTTTACTTCTATTCCCAAGAAGTAGTGCAAATCACCAAGATCTTTAAGAGCAAAGTCTCTCCTTAGATCTTCAAGCAATGCCTTGGTTGCATCCTGCGATGAGCTTGCAACAATAATATCATCAACATATACTAGCATGAAAATGGTGATTCTGCCTTTTCTGTAGAAGAACAGTGATGTGTCAGCTCTGGATGGCCGAAAACCAAGTCTCTGTAGTTTTACACTCAGCCTAGAGTACCATGCTCTAGGTGCTTGTTTCAAACCATATAAAGCCTTCTCAAGCTTGCATACATAATGATACTTGTCCTTTACCTCATACCCAGGTGGTTGTATCATATACACTTCTTCCTCTAGAACGCCATGAAGAAACGCATTCTGCACATCCAATTGATGAAGACTCCAATTGTTTGATACTGCAATGGACAGAACAAGTCTAACAGTAGCTGCTTCCACAACAGGGCTAAAAGTATCTTCGTAATCTATACCATATATTTGTTTAAACCCCTTTGCAACTAGTCTAGCCTTGTATCTGTCTATTTCTCCATTTGCCTTTCTTTTAATTCTGTAGACCCATTTGCAGTCAATTAAGTTTCTACCCTTTGCTGGAGGAACTAGGTGCCATGTTCTATTTTTCATGAGAGCATTATATTCCTCATTCATTGCATTTTTCCAATTTTTATTTTCCAATGCCTCTACCAAGGTATTTGGTTCTCCTGTGACAACAAGACCAGCAAAACGACGCCCTTTGTCATACCTGACCGTACCGTTCGTACGTACTTTTGGTTTCAAAATACCATGCTGAGATCTTGTTCTTGGTGGTGACGCAGGAATCATCGCAGAAGGCGACTGCACAGAGGATCCGGAGCCCTGCACAGCGGATCCAGAACCTGACCCGGCTGCACCAGATCCGAGGCGGATCCTGTCGCCATCGCCAGCGTCCGCACCTGGGCCGGCAGCAGCAGATCCAAGACGGATGCTGTCGCCCGCTTGCGACGCGCCTGATTGGCCCGCGTCACCATGCGGAGGGGACCGCACCACTTGGCGTGTGGAGAGCGGTGCCTCGCTGCTTGTTGGTCCACCTGACCCTGAGTGTGCGATAGCGCCTGTGCCCGCGGGCCCGCGAGGGGACATGCGTCGTGGCGACGCTGGATCGCCCGCTCCCGAGGCTGATGCGGTGCGGATCCCGCCGTCTGGCGCGGCAGGCGAGGGAGGATCTTCCCCGGGATCGCCGCCTGCTGGATCCGGCGCAACACCTGAATCTGCATCGTGTTCCACGCCTGTCTGCTGCATAAAATCATAGCCAAAAATAGGATTTCCACCAAAATTCACAGCAGGATGTTTATGAAGATTAACCGAAAGATCAGCTGTCTGTTCGCCCCCATGATCAAGAGGTTCGGATGGAGCAGTTTCTGCAAGAAGAAGAACTTCGGAACGAAGAGGAACGCCGACATTTGGATTTAGTGAGGCAAATGGAAAAATAGTTTCGTCAAAGATGACATCTCAAGAGATATAGACCCGTCCTTCTTTGACATCGAGACACTTGAACCCTTTATGGAGATTGCTATAGCCAAGGAAAACACATTGTTTTGAACGAAACTCGAGCTTCTTAGCATGAAAGGGTCAGAGATTTGGCCAACATGCACAACCAAAGGTGCGTAGGGCATGGTAGCTGGGTTTTTCATGAAACAAATTTTCCAGTGGAGTGTCAAGATTAATCACCTTGCTGGGAGTACGATTGATAAGATAGGTGGCAGCTAGAAAAGCCTCGTCCCAAAATTTTAAGGGCATGGAAGCATGAGCTAAAAGTGAGAGACCCACGTCCACAATGTGCCTATGTTTTCTCTCGGCTAACCCATTCTGTTGATGGGCATGTGGGCATGATACGTGATGTGTGATCCCTACTTGACGAAAGAAGGAGTTGAGGCGCTCATACTCACCGCCTGTAACACCCCGGATGTAACTTTCCCAATTTGTACTCCAACTCTTGCCATTTCTGGCGTTAAGTTATTTTATTTTCTCGGGTTCGGGTCTTTGTCTCCGTGTGTTGTTGTCGTTGTCATGCATCTCATATCATGTCATCATGTGCATTGCATTTGCATACGTGTTCATCTCATGCTTTCGAGCATTTTCCCCGTTGTCCGTTTTGCATTCCGGCGCTTCGTTCTCCTCTGGTGGTCATTTCTAGCTTTCTTTCGTGTGTGGGGATTAAACATTTCCAGATTGGACCGAGACTTGCCAAGCGGCCTTGGTTTACTACCGGTAGACCGCCTGTCAAGTTTCGTGCCATTTGGACTTCGTTTGATATTCCAACGGTTAACCGAGGGACCGAAAAGGCCTCGTGTGGGTTGCAGCCCAACACCGCTCCAATTTGGCCCAAACCCCACCAAACTCCGCTCCATCATCTAGAGCGTTCGATCACGATCGCGTGGCCGAAAATCGCACCTCATTTGGACTCTCCTAGCTCCACTTATGCCTAT
>NC_041380.1:590769437-590781349 GCF_002162155.2 Triticum dicoccoides
ACGCCACCGCTCCGCCCCGAGCCGGCCGAGCTCCGCCGCCCCTCCTCACCGCCTCGTGCCGCTGCCTCCGCCCCCGGCCTCTCCCTCCTCGGATCCGGTCTCCGGCGACCTCAAAATCCGACGTGAACAGTGTTTTCCGGCGATCCTCGAAATCCGTGCCGATCCAGATCTGAGATCTGAAATTTGACGGTTGACTTTTTCTCCCCGGAACCCTAATTTTTATGCTAAGTTTGACCTGTGATATCTCCGCATCCGTAGCTCCGATTTGGACATATAGCATATCAAAATGTTCGCCTCGACGAGTACATCATTTCAATCCATTGCATCATTTTCATTTGAGTTCATCCTGATGCCCGAAATGCTGTTAGAAGGAGGCTTCGTGAGTTAATTGTCAGATCTGCTAGTTCATCTTAGACTTTTGTCATTTTTGCCATGATTATTGTGTGCATGATATGCCCATGAGTTATACATATGTTTTGTTAAGGGTTTTGTTATCTTTCCAGAGGTGCAACCCATGCATTTTTGTGATGTGTGTGGTGACTTGTGCAAGCTTGCAAAGTGAGGCACCCGGTAAATTTGTTTTCTGGGACTTAGTAGTTTTCACTAAGTCTGGGATTATTTAGTTCATGATGCCATATGTCCATGCTATTTCCTAGTGATCCGTGCCTCTTTTGAGGATGATCAGTAAAGGAGTTTTGTTAGTCTTGTTATGCTCTATCCATCCATACCTTTCTTTGCAATTATGGAGTACCCTAGCTTGAGTCAATCGAGCTCTACTTTTGCTTCATGGTGAATCTGGGCAGATCGTCAACTTGTTTGCGATTTTGCCGATGTTATTGTAGTTGATCTGTGCATGCTATGCCATTGTTCTTGCCATGTCTAGCTGGTATTTTGTGCCTTCTTAATGGATGTATGCTTGCCTTGCCATGACTTGCACCGTAGTGAGTGCATCGAGCTCGTTTACATGCCTTCGTGAGTTATATTTCAGCATGTCTCAGTTTTCACTAAGTCTGAAAACTGATTATGTTTTTGCTATGTTCGTGTGCTTGTTAGTATATTTTGTGATCCCTTTTGGCTCAAGGTCACTAAGGGACTTTTGTTAAGCTTGTTGAGTATCTCCATGCCATGTCTTTTTTTGTCATGTTCAAGTCCTGTAGCATGTTATTTTGTTGCTCCGAAGAGGGCTATATGATCTGAAATTTCAGACAAGTGTTAATTTCACTAAGTCTGAAATCTATTTTGCATTTGCGTTTTTGCCATGCTTGTTTGAACCTGTTAATGGATGAATTGGCCGTAGCTCAGTGCTAGACTTTTGTTAAGCATCTTGTGTACATCCCTGCCATGTATTTTGTTGTCATGTTTGGTGGCTGTAGCATGTTCATCTCATTGCATTTAGATGCCTACTTGCTGTAAATCGCAGACCGGTGTCATTTTTGAATCGCTTGCCATTTCCAAACCGTAACTCCGATTCCGGCGTTCTTTATATCGTTTTCAAGAGATTTCATCTCATCTTTCCAGTGGCACCCTTGGAATTCCAAGTTGGGGCCAGGTTCATGCATTTCCTGTCATATCTTGCATTTTGCATCCCGCATCGCATCCCGCATAGCATATCATCTTTGCATTGTGTTGTTTGAGTTTGCACGTGGTTGATTGTATCTTTGTTGCTTGTTTGTCTTGTTTGGGTAGAGCCGGGAGACGAGTTCGCTAACGAGGAGCCCGTTGAGTTTGCTCTTGAAGATCCAGTCAACTCTGACAACTGTGCAGGCAAGATGATCATACCCTCGAAATCACTACTATCTTTGCTATGCTAGTTTGCTCGCTCTTTTTCTATGTCATTGCTACGATGCCTACCACTTGCTTGAAAGCCTCCCAAATGGCCATGTCAAACCTCTAACCCACCATTGTCCTAGCAAACCGTTGATTGGCTATGTTACCGCTTTGCTCAGCCCCTCTTATAGCGTTGCTAGTTGCAGGTGAAGATTGGAGGCCATTCCTTGTTGGAACATCTTTTATTTACTTGTTGGGATATCATTATATTGCTGTGTTATCTTAATGCATCTATATACTTGGTAAAGGGTGGAAGGCTCGGCCTCTCGCCTAATGTTTTGTTCCACTCTTGCCCCCCTAGTTTCCGTCATATCAGTGTTATGTTCCCGGATTTTGCGTTGCTCGCGCGGTTGGGTTATAATGGGAACCCCTTGATATTTCGCTTTGATTAAAGCTTTTCCAGCAATGCCCAACATTGGTCTTACCATTCGCCACCTACCCTTTTCTTTCCCTTGGGTTCTGCAGACTCAAGGGTCATCTTATTTTAACCCCCCGGGCCAGTGCTCCTCTGAGTGTTGGTCCCACCGAGCGATGTCCGGAGCTACCAGGGGCAACTCTGGGCTGGCCTACCCGACGTCTAGCTCATCTGAGTGTGCCCTGAGAAAGAGTTATGTGCAGCTCCTATCGGGATTTGTCGGCACATTCGGGCGGTGTTGGTCTTGTCTTAACCTGTCGAAGTGTCTTGGGTTACCGAGATACTGAGTCTGATCGAAACATCTTGGGAGGAGGTCTATTCCTTCGTTGACCGTGAGAGCTTGTCATGGGCTAAGTTGGGACTCCCCTGCAGGGATTGAACATTCGAAAGCCGTGCCCGCGGTTATGGGCAGATGGGAATTTGTTAATGTCCGGTTGTAGATAACTTGAACCTTAACTTAATTAAAATGAATCAACTGAGTGTGTTACCGTGATGGCCTCTTCTCGGCGGAGTCCGGGAAGTGGACACGGTGTTGGAGTAATGTTTGCGCAGGTTGTTCTCTAGTTTCTCGCTCGTGCTTTGTCTCCTCTTCTCGCTCTCTTTTGCGAATAAGTTAGCCACCATATTTGCTAGTCGCTTGCTGCAGCTCCACTCATATTTAACCCCCTTGCCATTCCTATAAGCTTAAATAGTCTTGATCGCGAGGGTGCGAGATTGCTGAGTCCCTGTGGCTCACAGATTACTATTACACCAGATGCAGGGCCCGATGATTCCGCTCCAGGTGACGCGTATGAGCTCAAGTGGGAGTTCGACGAAGACTCTCAACGATACTACGTTTCCTTTCCCGATGATCAGTAGTGGTGCCCAGTTGGGGGTGATTGGGACCGTGTCGCATGTTGGGTTCTCTTTTATTTTGGCGTCGTAGTCGGGCCATGAGTGTTTGGATGATGTAATGTTATTTATGTACTTGATTGACTTGGCGAGTGTAAGCCAACTATGTTATCTCCCCTTTTATTATCATTACATGGGATGTTGTGAAGATTGCATAACTTGCGACATATGCCTTCAATGCGATTATGTCTCTAAGTCGTGCCTCGACACGTGGGAGCTATAGTCGCATCGAGGGTGTTACAAGTTGGTATCAGAGCCTTCCCCGACCTTAGGAGCCCCATTGCTTGATCGTTTTTAGCAGCCGAGTTGTGTCTAGAAAAATGTTTTGAGTCTTTAGGAATTATATATCGGAGAG
The DNA here is from genome assembly GCF_002162155.2 of Triticum dicoccoides. Taxonomy (NCBI): domain Eukaryota; kingdom Viridiplantae; phylum Streptophyta; class Magnoliopsida; order Poales; family Poaceae; genus Triticum; species Triticum dicoccoides. Next base: position 590,772,926 of record NC_041380.1, read on the forward strand.
CTTAGGAATTCTTTTTACTTCTCAGTCTCCTCATCGCTCTGGTAAGGCATCCTGACGTAGAGTTTTGACTCTTCTCTTCTCAAATTTCACTAAATTTTTTTTAGGATCACGCGGGTATCTTGGAATGTTCCGATGGTTTTATGATGAGAACATTGTCTTGGTGCCTCCTGTCAGGGGTTTAGTGGAAGTGTCCCGGGGAGTTGAGCTCTGAGGTGTTGTCATCATAATTTTATCGTTGCAGTTCTGGAATACCTGAGTCTAGTACGCCGACATCGAAAATCTCTTTTATGCAGTTTGTTGGTGAGATAACCTCGACGCCACCCAGTACTGGGGCGGGAGTTCGGGAGTATCGCCATAACTTGTATAACGGATGCTTTTCGAAGGTTGAGGTAGATGGTTTCCGAAGGTTTCTTGGTTATGTGTTGAAGGATGGATACAACTGGATGTAGGAATTGCTAGTTTGGGTGAGATATTATGCTTCCCCTGTATCCCCAACACCTGATTGCATAACCGGAAAGGTTCGGAAGTTTCATAGGTGGGAATTCTAGTAGCTCTAGTTCTTCTTCTATGGATATTGGTTTGAAATTGGGATTTCTTACCAATTATTCGTTCTTGATCCGTACCTTGTTGATTTATTTCTCTACCTTAATTCTACGTGGTTTCTCAATTTATGGATATGTGACCATTTCAAGAGGAATGCATTCGTTCATTTTGTTCGGATGTGAAGACTATATGTTGCAATTTTCATTCCGTTGGATCCAGCTTCAATATTTATCTATCAATGTGCTAATGGTGGTCAACCTCTTCAGGATGGCTCCTCCAACGCGCACGACTCCGAATCCTGGTCCGCCACCACCTCCACCTGCTCCAGAGGCATGGCAAGCTGTGATGGCCGCAACCAATGCAAACACACAGCTGATCATGCAAATTCTTCAAGAGCGCAATCAAGGCAGTCAAGGGAATCAAGGCAGCAATCAGAGTCACTTTGCTACACTCAACCAGTTCCTTGCTAACGGGCCAAAGACTTTCAGCAATTGTGTTGAGGCAACCGATGCTGACGATTGGCTTGTGGATCTGTGTAAGCATTTCGAGTGCAGTAACGTCAGGCCTGAGGACTTTGTTAAGTTCGCTTCCTTCCAACTCAAAGATCAAGCTGCAGAATGGTTCCAGCAGTACAAGGACTCCAAAGGTGGACGTGTTATCACTTGGGATGATTTCCGTCGAGATTTCCGAGCTCATCATATTCCGCAGAGTGTGGTTGAAAGCAAGCATGAGGAATTCCGCAATCTGAAGCAAGGCTCTTTGTCTGTCTATGACTACAACAAGTTGTTCCAGAAGCTCGCCCTCTTTGCCAAGAAGTACATACCTGATGAGAAGAGCATGATATATCAGTTCAGGGGTGGTCTCAGAGAAGATATTCAGCTCGCTCTTGTTCTCTTCGAGCCCTTGAGATACGATGAGTTCTAGAACATGGCACTGAAGCAAGAGGCTGCTCAGTTGAGGTGTGATGCTTCCAAGAAGCGAGTCAGAGATGTTACTCCCTCTTCCTCTACTCAAGTGGCCAAGCAGCAGAAGTTTTGGCTTCCTTCTCCTCCGTTCCGTCAGCCGTATCAGCAGAAAGCAAAGGTGGCAGTGGTTCTTCCCACCCACCCAACCCTGGCTTTCAGAACAAGACTTCGTCTCAAGCTCCAAGATCGAGTGCTCCGTATCACCGTCCGCTTTCAGAGGTCACGTGCAACAAGTGCCAACAGAAGGGTCACTATGCCAACAAGTGTTTCAACCAGAGGCGTCTTCCTCCTCCTCCTGTGAGATCGGCAAGTACAGCTGTGGTCAAGCATAACCCCAAGTCCGCCAAGGTCAACTTGATGAATGCAGCTCAGGCAGAGGACTCGTCAGATGTGATCTTGGGTAACCTTCCTGTTAATGATATTCCCGCAAAAGTTCTTTTTGACACGGGTGCATCGCATTGTTTCATTTCGAGGCCATTTCTTTCTAAGCATGAGTTTCCTTTGCAAGAATTGCGTAGACAGTTATCTGTTGTTTCTCCGGGTAAATTCATGAATGCAAGCGCTTTTGCCCCAGATGTTGCTATCACATTGGGCGATTACAAGTTTCTCTCTTCTCCGGTGGTTCTTGGTAACTCGAATATTGATCTTATTCTCGGAATGGATTGGCTTTCTAAGCACAAGGCACATCTTGATTGTGCAACCAGGCAGATTCAATTGACTCATTCGTCTGAGGATGTAATTGTCTTTGCCGCTCGTGATGATACCATCCGTCTGTTTTCTCTCAATGAGAAGGGTGAATTGGATGCCATCTCTCAAATTCCAGTCGTTTGCGAATATCAAGACGTCTTTCCAGAAGAGCTTCCAGGAATGCCTCCGCACCGGCCAGTTGAATTTGTCATTGATCTTGAGCCTGGCACGGAACCTGTGTGCAAACATCCTTACAAGCTCGGACCTGAAGAGTTGAAGGAGCTGAAGAAGCAACTCGATATGCAAGAGAAAATGGGTCTCATCCGGCCTAGTTCTTCTCCGTGGGGTTGTGGTGTTCTTTTTGTGAAGAAGAAGGATGGAACGGACCGACTTTGTGTTGATTACCGTCCTGTGAACAAGAAGACCATCAAGAACAAATACCCACTTCCCAACATCAATGAGCTGTTCGAACAACTCAAAGGTGCCCAAGTATTCTCCAAGCTTGATCTCCGTATGGGTTATCACCAGATTCACATTCGTGAAGAAGATATTCCCAAGACAGCATTCAGAACAAGCTTTGGTTCATATGAATACACTATCATGTCTTTTGGCCTCGCCAACGCTCCTCCGACGTTCTCTCACATGATGAACTTCATCTTCAACGCCTACACCAATGACTTCGTTTTGGTCTATCTCGACGACATTCTGGTTTTCTCGAAGAACAAGGAAGATCATGCCAAGCACTTGCGTTTGGTTCTTGATAAGCTCAGAGAACATCAGTTCTATGCCAAGTTCTCCAAGTGTGAATTTTGGCTTGATGAGGTTCTTTATCTTGGTCATATCATCTCTGCCAAGGGCATTGCCGTGAATCTTGAGAAGGTGTCTGCAATTGTGAATTGGGAACCTCCTCAGAACGTGAAGCAACTCCGCAGTTTTCTCGGTCTCGCAAGCTATTGCCGAAGATTCGTTGAAAACTTTTCTAAGATCGCGAAGCCTCTCTCAAATCTTCTTCAGAAGCACGTCAAGTATGTTTGGTCTCCGGAGTGTGATATTGCTTTCAACACTTTGAAAGAGAAATTGGTCACTGCTCCAGTTCTGACTCCACCTGATGAATCCAAGCCGTACGAGGTCTTTTGTGATGCCTCTCTCCAAGGTCTTGGCGCAGTATTGATGCAAGAGAAGAAAGTTGTTGCTTATACATCTCGCCAGTTGAAGCCTAATGAGAAGAACTACCCCACTCACGATCTCGAGTTGGCGGCAGTTGTGCATGCTCTTTTGATTTGGAGACATCTTCTATTGGGAAGAAAAGTGGACATTTTCACTGATCACAAGAGTCTCAAGTACATCTTCACTCAGCCTAATCTCAACCTCAGGCAAACTCGATGGGTCGAAATGATTCAAGAGTATAATCCGAGTATTGAGTATACTCCAGGTAAGGTCAATGTGATTGCTGACACTTTGAGCAGGAAGGCTTACTGCAACAGTCTGATTCTCAAGTCATATCAACCCGAGCTTTGTGAAGCTTTCCGCAAACTGAATCTGCAAGTTGTTCCTCAAGGTTTCCTCGCCAACCTTCAAGTCTCTCCTACCTTAGAAGACCAGATTCGCCAAGCCCAGCTTCTTGATGCTATGGTGAAAAAGGTGAAGATTGGGATTGCCAAGAGTCAGTCCAAGTACAAGTGCTACCGCCTTGATGACAAGGACACTCTCTTCTTCGAGGATCGTATTGTTGTACCCAAAGGTGAGCTCCGTAAAATGATCATGAACGAGGCTCACAATTCTCTCCTCTCCATCCACCCTGGGAGCACGAAGATGTATCAGGACCTTAAGCAAGCTTATTGGTGGACTCGAATGAAGCGCGAGATCACTCAATTCGTGAATGAATGTGATGTCTGCAGAAGAGTGAAGGCAGAACACCAAAGGCCAGCTGGTCTCCTCCAACCTCTTGCCATTCCAGAATGGAAGTTTGACCACATTGAAATGGACTTCGTGACTGGGTTTCCAAAGTCCAAGCGTGGAACTGATGCTATATTCGTTGTCATCGACAAACTCACCAAAGTGGCTCACTTTCTGCCTATCAAAGAGTCGATCACTGCAGCTCAATTGGCGGAACTCTATACCTCTTGTATTGTCTCTCTGCACGGTATTCCTCAAGTGATATCTTCAGACCGTGGCAGCACCTTTACCTCCAAGTTTTGGGATTCTTTTCAGAAGGCCATGGGCACCAACATCCGCTTCAGCACTACTTTCCATCCTCAAACAAGCGGTCAAGTCGAGCGTGTCAACCAGATTCTTGAAGATATGCTCAGAGCTTGTGTGATCTCCTTCGGCATGAAGTGGGAGGATTGTCTTCCTTATGCTGAATTCTCCTACAACAACAGTTTTCAAGCAAGTTCGGGCAAGGCCCCATTTGAAATTCTGTATGGCAGGAAGTGACGTACCCCTCTCAACTGGTCTGAAACCGGTGAACATCAGCTTTTGGGTAATGACTTAATCACAGAAGCAGAAGAAATGTGCAAAGTCATTCGTGATAACCTCAAAGCAGCCCAATCCCGCCAGAAGAGCTACTATGATAGTAAGCACCATGATTTGGCTTTTGAGATCGGAGATCATGTTTACCTCCGTGTCTCTCCTATGAAAGGTATTCGTCGCTTCGGTATCAAAGGGAAGCTTGCCCCTAGATACGTGGGACCTTTCAAGGTTGTCAGCAAGAGAGGCGACCTCGCCTACCAACTCGAGCTTCCTTCAAACTTTGCAAATGTTCATGATGTGTTCCATGTCTCTCAGCTTCGAAAGTGCTTCAAGACTCCTGACCGCACCGTCAACTTCGAGGACATTGAGCTCCAAGAAGATCTCTCTTATCGTGAGTACCCACTTGCTATTCTTGAAGAGACTGAATGCAAGACTCGCAACAAGTCAATCAAATTTCTCAAAGTCAAGTGGTCACACCATTCCGACTGTGAAGCTACCTGGGTACGCGAGGATCACCTCCGTTCTGAGTACCCGGAGTTCTTTCAGTCCTAGATCTCGGGACGAGATCCTTTCGTAGTGGTGGAGTGTTGTAACACCCCGGATGTAACTTTCCCAATTTGTACTCCAACTCTTGCCATTTCCGATGTTCAGTTATTTTTTTTCTCGGGTTTGGGTCTTTGTCTCCGTGTGTTGTTGTCATTGTCATGCATCTCATATCATGTCATCATGTGCATTGCATTTGCATACGTGTTCGTCTCATGCATTCGAGCATTTTTCCCGTTGTCCGTTTTGCATTCCGGCGCTTCGTTCTCCTTCGGTGGTCATTTCTAGCTTTCTTTCGTGTGTGGGGATTAAACATTTCCGGATTGGACCGAGACTTGCCAAGCGGCCTTGGTTTACTACCGGTAGACCGCCTGTCAAGTTTCGTGCCATTTGGACTTTGTTTGATACTCCAACGGTTAACCGAGGGACCGAAAAGGCCTTGTGTGGGTTGCAGCCCAACACCGCTCCAATTTGGCCCAAAACCCACCAAACTCTACTCCATCATCTAGAGCGTTCGATCACGATCACGTGGCCGAAAACCGCACCTCATTTGGACTCTCCTAGCTTCACTTATGCCTATAAATAGCCCCCCCCCCGTTTTCGGATCTCTCTCCCTCTCCGAAACCCTAAAAAAACAGATCTCGCGCGCCGGACGTGTCCGACCCGCGCCGAACAATGTCCGCCGGCCACCACCGCCAATCCGCCGCCGCCACATGGCGCCGCCACCTCGCCGCCGCCGCGGCCCGGGAGGCCAAACCGGGCCCCCGCGAGCCCGAGCCACCCCCGCGCCTCCCGGCCTCCTCTCGCCGCCGCCTTTCTCGTCTCAGGCAGGCGCCGCCGCTGCGGGCCGCCACCGCCGTCGACGCGGGCCGCCACCGCCGCCGCGGGCCGCCCCGCCACCGCTCCGCCCCGAGCCGGCCGAGCTCCGCCGCCCCTCCTCACCGCCTCGCGCCGCTGCCTCCGCCCTCGGCCTCTCCCTCCTCGGATCCGGTCTCCAGCGACCTCAAACTCCAGCGTGAACAGTGTTTTCCGACGATCCTCGGAATCCGTGCCGATCCAGATCTGAGATCTGAAATTTGACGGTTGACTTTTTCTCCCCGGAACCCTAATTTTTATGCTAAGTTTGACCTGTGATATCTCCGCATCCGTAGCTCCGATTTGGACATATATCATATCAAAATGTTCGTCTCGACGAGCACATCATTTCATTCCATTGCATCATTTTCATTTGAGTTCATCCTGATGCCCGAACTGCTGTTAGAAGGAGGCTTCGTGAGTTAATTGTCAGATCTGCTAGTTCATCTTAGACTTTTGTCATTTTTGCCATGATTATTGTGTGCATGATATGCCCATGAGTTCTACATATGTTTTGTTAAGGGTTTTGTTATCTTTCCAGAGGTGCAACCCATGCATTTTTGTGATGTGTGTGGTGAATTGTGCAAGCTTGCAAAGTGAGGCACCCGGTAAATCTGTTTTCTGGGACAGTAGTTTTCACTAAGTCTGGGATTATTTAGTTCATGATGCCATATGTCCATGCTATTTCCTAGTGATCCGTGCCTCTTTTGAGGATGATCAGTAAAGGAGTTTTGTTAATCTTGTTATGCTATATCCATCCATGCCTTTGTTTGCAATTATGGAGTACCCTAGCTTGAGTCAATCGAGCTCTACTTTTGCTTCATGGTGAATCTGGGCAGATCGTCAACTTGTTTGCGATTTTGCCGATGTTATTGTAGTTGATCCGTGCATGCTATGCCATTGTTCTTGCCATGTCTAGCTGGTATTTTGTGCCTTCTTAATGGATGTATGCTTGCCTTGCCATGACTTGCACTGTAGTGAGTGCATCGAGCTCGTTTACATGCCTTCGTGAGTTATATTTCAGCATGTCTCAGTTTTCACTAAGTCTGAAAACTGATTATGTTTTTGCTATGTTCGTGTGCTCATTAGTATATTTTGTGATCCCTTTTGGCTCAAGGTCACTAAGGGACTTTTGTTAAACTTGTTGAGTATCTCCATGCCATGTCTTTCTTTGTCATGTTCAGGTCCTGTAGCATGTTATTTTGTTGCTCCGAAGAGGGCTATATGATCTGAAATTTCAGACAAGTGTTAATTTCACTAAGTGTGAAATCTGTTTTGCATTTGCGTTTTTGCCATGCTTGTTTGAACCTGTTAATAGATGAATTGGCCGTAGCTCAGTGCTACACTTTTGTTAAGCATCTTGTGTGCATCCCTGCCATGTATTTTGTTGTCATGTTTGGTGGCTGTAGCATGTTCATCTCATTGCATTTAGATGCCTACTTGTTGTAAATCGCAGACCGGTGTCGTTTTTGAATCGCTTGCCATTTCCAAACCGTAACTCCGATTCCGGCGTTCTTTATATCGTTTTCAAGCGATTTCATCTCATATTTCCAGAGGCACCCTTGGAATTCCAAGTTGGGGCCAGGTTCATGCATTTCCTGTCATATCTTGCATTTTGCATCCCGCATCGCATCCCGCATAGCATATCATATTATCATTGTGTTGTTTGAGTTTGCACGTGGTTGATTGTATCCTTGTTGCTTGTTTGTCTTGTTTGGGTAGAGCCGGGAGACGAGTTCACTAACGAGGAGCCCGTTGAGTTTGCTCTTGAAGATCCAGTCAACTCTGACAACTGTGCAGGCAAGATGATCATACCCTCGAAATCACTACTATCTTTGCTATGCTAGTTTGCTTGCTCTTTTGCTATGCCATTGCTACGATGCCTACCACTTGCTTGAAAGCCTCCCAAATGGCCATGTCAAACCTCTAACCCACCATTGTCCTAGCAAACCGTTGATTGGCTATGTTACCGCTTTGCTCAGCCCCTCTTATAGCATTGCTAGTTGCAGGTGAAGATTGGAGGCCGTTCCTTGTTGGAACATCTTTTATTTACTTGTTGGGATATCATTATATTGCCGTGTTATCTTAATGCATCAATATACTTGGTAAAGGGTGGAAGGCTCGGCCTCTCGCCTAGTGTTTTGTTCCACTCTTGCCGCCCTAGTTTCCGTCATATCGGTGTTATGTTCCCGGATTTTGCGTTCCTCACGCGGTTGGGTTATAATGGGAACGCCTTGATATTTCGCCTTGATTAAAGCTTTTCCAACAATGCCCAACATTGGTCTTACCATTCGCCACCTACCCTTTTCTTTCCCTTGGGTCCTGCAGACTCAAGGGTCATCTTATTTTAACCCCCCCC
>NC_041380.1:590781621-590796027 GCF_002162155.2 Triticum dicoccoides
GGGCCAGTGCTCCTCTGAGTGTTGGTCCCACCGAGCGATGTCCGGAGCTACCAGGGGCAACTCTGGGCTGGCCTACCCGATGTCTGGCTCATCTGAGTGTGCCCTGAGAAAGAGTTATGTGCAGCTCCTATCGGGATTTGTCGGCACATTCAGGCGGTGTTGCTGGTCTTGTCTTAACCTGTCGAAGTGTCTTGAGTTACCGAGATACCGAGTCTGATCGGAACGTCTTGGGAGGAGGTCTATTCCTTCGTTGACCGTGAGAGCTTGTCATGGGCTAAGTTGGGACTCCCCTGCAGGGATTGAACTTTCGAAAGCCGTGCCCGCGGTTATGGGCAGATGGGAATTTGTTAATGTCCGGTTGTAGATAACTTGAACCTTAACTTAATTAAAATGAATCAACTGAGTGTGTTACCGTGATGGCCTCTTCTCGGCGGAGTCCGGGAAGTGGACACGGTGTTGGAGTAATGTTTGCGCATGTTGTTCTCTAGTTTCTCGCTCGTGATTTGTCTCCTCTTCTCGCTCTCTTTTGCGAATAAGTTAGCCACCATATTTGCTAGTCGCTTGCTGCAGCTCCACTCATATTTAACCCCCTTGCCATTCCTATAAGCTTAAATAGTCTTGATCGCGAGGGTGCGAGATTGCTGAGTCCCTGTGGCTCACAGATTACTATTACACCAGATGCAGGGCCCGATGATTCCGCTCCAGGTGACGCGTATGAGCTAAAGTGGGAGTTCGACGAAGACTCTCAACGATACTATGTTTACTTTCCCGATGATCAGTAGTGGTGCCCAGTTGGGGGTGATTGGGACCGTGTCGCATGTTGGGTTCTCTTTTATTTTGGCGCCGTAGTCGGGCCATGAGTGTTTGGATGATGTAATGTTATTTATGTACTTGATTGACGTGGCGAGTGTAAGCCAACTATGTTATCTCCCCTTTTATTATCATTACATGGGATGTTGTGAAGATTGCCTAACTTGCGACATATGCCTTCAATGCGATTATGTCTCTAAGTCGTGCCTCGACACGTGGGAGCTATAGTCGCATCGAGGGTGTTACACCGCCCCAATCCGTTTGCATGGTGATAATCTTGCGATCAAAAAGTCGTTCAACTAGTGCTTGAAACTCATGAAACACTTTGAAAACTTCTGATCTATGTTTGAGGATATATATCCATGTGAATTTGCTGAAATCATCGATGAAACTCACATAATAATTTTTCTTATTAATTGAATCTCGGGCAGGCCCCCATACATCAGAGAAAACTAGCTCTAAAGGAGCTTTTGAAATACTACTAGAATTTGGGTAGGGAAGTTGATGGCTCTTGCCTTGTTGGCAAGCATCACACACTCCCTCTTTATTCAACTCTTTGCTAGAAAAGGAAATTTGATTGTGTCTAAGAACATGTTGAACTATTGCCGAAGATGGATGTCCTAAACGATCGTGCCACCTCGATGGAGATATCTTGGTGGCGCCAAGTGCATGTCTGCCCGAGCTTATTGGAGCTGGTGATAGGGGATAGAGCCCATTTCTACACCTGCCGTGGAGGAGGGTTTTCCTCGTTGCCTTGTCCTTGACAAAGAAAAAATGAGGATGAGTTTCAAGAAACACATGATTGTCATTGGCTAGACGATGAGCAGAGATCAAGTTTTTAGTGGCTTTGGGCACATGCAGAATATTTTTAAGATGAAGATTATGAGTAGGGGTACGAACATATGCATGACCTATATGGGAAATCTTCATACCTGCACCGTTTGGCACGTTTACTTGATCGTGTCCATTGTACTTGTCACGGATGGTGAGCTTGTCGAGCTCGCTGGTAATGTGGTCTGTTGCACCTGAGTCCACATACCAGTTCGTGTCCACCTTGTAGGAGGAGTTGGTGTTGACGGCTGCTGCAGTTTTCTCCTTGTTGAAGGAGACATCAAAACGACGATAGCACTCCATGGCCGTGTGATTCGGCTTGGTGCAGATTTGGCAGAAGACCTCAGGCAAGTCGTTGCGGCCTCCTCCATTGTCGCGGCCGCCGTCGCGACCACGTCCGCCGCCTCCATTGCGGCCACCGTTGCCACCGCGGCCCCACCGCGGTTGGATCCACCACGTCCGCCGCGAGACACGGCGTTGGTAGAGGAGTGGGAGGACTGCCCTCCGCCTTCAAATATGGCCAGCCTGCTTTCAAAGCTGATCAGCTGCGAGCAGAGCTTGCTCACCTTGATTTGCTGGGTGCGAGCGCAGATCGTGGAGACGAAGGACACGTAGTCGTAGTCGAGTCCCGCCAGGATGTAGGACACCATGTCGTCGTTAGTGAGCGGCTTGTCCACCGAGGCCATCTCATCACCGAGCGCCTTCATGCGCCCGATGTACTCGAACATTGTCGAGTTGCCCTTCTTGGTGGTGGAGAGGGCGATTCTGGTGTTGACGATATGCGCCTGAGTTTGGGAGATGAAGATCTCCCTGATGGCTGCCCATGCTTCGGCCGCCGTGTCACAGTGTGCGACCTGAACCATAACAGGAGCTGAGATGGAGTTGAAGATGAAACTCAGCACCTGAGAATCTCGAGCCTTGTCAGTGTCGCATGTAGGGTTGGGCACGTCCGTGGGTTTGCCGTCCTTGTCGCGGAGCTTCTGCTCTGGCTGCTCCCGATCTGGATCGAGATAGGAGACGAGCTGCGCCCCACGGATGGCTGCCATGGCTTGCGCGCACCATACCAGGAAGTTGGAGCGATGGAGTCGGTTGGCTATGGGGATGAGGGCAGGCGCGGCGATAGCGGAGCTTGAGGATGCCATGGCTACGAGAGATGTGCTTTAGAGGAGATAGGCTCTGAATACCTTGAAAGATGGCTTGAAGCGTATGCCTAGCAGGGACGCGTTGCGTGTTATATATAGCCATAGGCTAGGGTTTACAAGATTCGGTAGTTAGTTAGGCTTGATCCTTAAGTTAGCTATCTACAAGATAAGGATCGAATCTTAAACCTAACTACCAGATTACAAAGTTGACCATGCACGCAACATCAAGAGTATATACGGGTTTATACGTACACAACCGTATATACATACAATATATTCTAACACTTGCTACCCTCCTCGCCGCCTCGCACCTCGTTGTCGGAGATGACGATGACCTTCCCTCCATTGTCAGGGAATATCGCCCACTCCGCCTCCACGAGCTTGGGGTGCTGGCGGCGGAGGTCCTCCATGTATGCGTTGTCGGTGGCCTCCTTCTCGAGGCACTACCGAGCCTCTCGGTCCTCCTGAGCCATCGTCGCACTCACCACCCCTGATCCTGGCGGATTGAGGTGAACCACGCCCTCCCAAATGGGAAGTAGAGTCGCGCGGCGGAGCCGTGGAACCGGACTTGCCACCGGTCATACTCCATCGCTGTGAGCTCTGCTATGTGGAACAACCCGAGCCACTTTCTCTTGTGGGTCTCCCGGTCGGTGATATCCGCCACCCATGTCCCCCATGACCGTTGCCGGATGCTGAGGTATGTCCTCTGTGGCGGTCGCGGCGGAGGGAGCTCCAGGAAGTCGGCAAACTGGACATGACCGGGCGGATCGGGCAAGCGGCGGTGGCTCAAAGATGCGCTGCTCGAGGACGAACCACGGGCGTGGCAGCATAGATCCGAGTTGCGGATTGGAGGGGGGAGCTCCGGCCATCGCATCCGGCCATCGCATCCGGAGAGGGTGCAGTGGGGAAGGGTGGGGGTCGTGTCAACGGCGGGGCGAGGGCGGAAGAGGAGGCAGAGGAGGGGAAGAGAGGGCGAGCTTTGTTACTCGGTTGCCGAGCGGTGGAGTAAACATAGGGAGATTTGCCGCGGCTGAGTATAATTTTTACTCCAGTAATGCCGGTTGGGGATCAGCTAAGTGTCGGTTAGAGAAGTAAAACTGGGATTTTAGTCCTCTAATTGGTTATTGAGGACGGTTAGAAATGCCCTTATGAACATATCCCCACGCCTCTTATGGACCTGACGGGTTGGAAAGCTTGGGCACTATAAAGGGTTAAGTTTTTTTCTTTGTGACTTTTTTTTAAGAAAGGAGGGATATACCCGCGGCCTCTGCATCTGGGCGATGCATGCATCCATTTTATTAATTATTCACAAAGACCTTACAAAGTAATACATCAGTAATCCTGAAGCCACCATATTGACAAGACCTATCGCTACTCCTATCCACTTGATGAAGGGGTGCCGAATGTCCGAGTCGGATATCAAACAGACATTGCACCAAAGCCTAACATATAAAGTCGCATGCCCCAACCAATCCACAATGCCAGGACTGGGTCACACATTGGTCCGGTGCACTCTCAAAGGCCGCCGCCACTGTCTTCCACCAATCCATCTCCAGAGTAGGTACTGATTCACCGACCGTGCCAGGCCTGTCGTCGACGCCACCACGGCGTCAGACAACGCCACCATCGTGCACGTATCAATCCACACACTTCCATCACCGAAACTCCACAATGCCATGCCGCCGGGATCCACCGTCGACCTTGCGGTAGATGTAAGACCGCTCCTCCACTTGTCCCCTCCAGCCAGCACTTGCTCCAAGACGATGCCCCCGGGAGGGAGAATGACACTGAGAGTTGTCATCGCCTGATCCAGGAGACCCAGATCTAGAGTTTCCCTTGAAGCATCCCGAGCATGATGACGCAAACTGCAACGACAATGCCTCGACAAGGAAATGATATCGGAGATGCCGCCATCATCCGCCATGAACGTAGTCAGCGCGATTTTCATCGGCAGTCGCTCCACCAGACCGTGTATCGCCGGCGCCACTGGTCCATTCAACCGGAGCAAACTCAAGAAACGATGCCCTCGAGAGGGACTCAACGCAAAAGCACCGCCATCGCTCGATCCCAAGGAGATCTTGTTGGGTTTCGTAGTAATTTCAAAAAATTTCCTACGCACACGCAAGATCATGTGATGCATAGCAACGAGAGGGGAGAGTGTTGTCTACCTACCCACGCAGACCGACTGCGGAAGTGTTGACGCAACGTAGAGGAAGTAGTCGTACGTCTTCACGATCCAACCAATCAAGTACCGAAACTACGGCACCTCCGAGTTCGAGCACATGTTCAGCTCGATGATGATCCCCAGACTCCGATCCAGCAAAGTGTCGGGGAAGAGTTCCGTCAGCACGACGGTGTGGTGACGATCTTGATGCACTACAGCAGCAGGGCTTCGCCTAAACTCCGCTAGTCCTAATAGGACTAGGGGAAGGGGGAGGCGCGCAGCCCATGTAGGGCTGCCTCTTCTCTTTTCCACTAAGGCCCATCATGGCCCATTTAGCTCCCGGGGGGTTCCGGTAACCTTCCCGGTACTCCGGTAAAATCCTGATTTCACCCGGAACACTTCCGATATCCAAACATAGGCTTCCAATATATCAATCTTTATGTCTCGACCATTTCAAGACTCCTCGTCATGTCCTTGATCACATCCGGGACTCCGAACAACCTTTGGTACATCAAAATGCATAAACTCATAATATAACTGTCATCGTAACCTTAAGCGTGAGGACCCTACGGGTTCGAAAACAATGTAGACATGACCGAGACACGTCTCCGGTCAATAACCAATAGCGAGACCTGGATGCCCATATTGGCTCCTACATATTCTACGAAGATCTTTATCGGTCAGACCGCATAACAACATACGTTGTTACCTTTGTCATCGGTATGTTACTTGCCCGAGATTCGATCGTCGGTATTCCAATACCTAGTTCAATCTCGTTACCGGCAAGTCTCTTTACTCGTTCCGTAATACGTCATCTCGCAACTACCTCATTAGTTGCAATGCTTGCAAGGCTTATGTGATGTGCATTACCGAGAGGGCCCAGAGATACCTCTCCGACAATCAGAGTGACAAATCCTAATCTCGAAATATGCCAACCCAACATCTACCTTTGGAGACACCTGTAATGCTCCTTTATAATCACCCAGTAACGTTGTGACGTTTGGTAGCACCCAAAGTGTTCCTCTGGCAAACGGGAGTTGCATAATCTCATAGTCATAGGAACATGTATATGTCATGAAGAAAGCAATAGCAACATACTAAACGATCGGGTGCTAAGCTAATGGAATGGGTCATGTCAATCAGATCATTCTCTTAATGATGTGATCCCGTTAATCAAATAACAACACTTTGTTCATGGTTAGGAAACATAACCATCTTTGATCAACGAGCTAGTCAAGTAGAGGCATACTAGTGACACTAAGTTTGTCTATGTATTCACACATGTATTATGTTTCCTGTTAATATAATTCTAGCATGAATAATAAACATTTATCATGATTATAAGGAAATAAATAATAACTATATTATTGCCTCTAGGGCATATTTCCTTCAGTCTCCCACTTTCACTAGAGTCAATAATCTAGATTACACACTAATGATTCTAACACCCATGGAGCCTTGGTGCTGATCATGTTTTGCTTGTGGAAGAGGCTTAGTCAACGGGTCTGCAACATTCAGATCCGTATGTATCTTGTAAATCTCTATGTCTCCCACCTGGACTAGATCCCGGATGGAATTGAAGCGTCTCTTGATGTGCTTGGTTCTTTTGTGAAATCTGGATTCCTTTGCCAAGGCAATTGCACCAGTATTGTCACAAAAGATTTTCATTGGACCCGATGCACTAGGTATGACACCTAGATCGGATATGAACTCCTTCATCCAGACTCCTTCATTTGCCGCTTCTGAAGCAGCTATGTACTCCGCTTCACATGTAGATCCCGCTACGACGCTTTGTTTAGAACTGCACCAACTGACAGCTCCACCGTTTAATGTAAACACGTATCCGGTTTGCGATTTAGAATCGTCTGGATCAGTGTCAAAGCTTGCATCAACGTAACCATTTACGACGAGCTCTTTGTCACCTCCATATACGAGAAGCATATCCTTAGTCCTTTTTAGGTATTTCAGGATGTTCTTGACCGCTGTCCAGTGATCCACTCCTGGATTACTTTGGTACCTCCCTGCTAGACTTATAGCAAGGCACACATCAGGTCTGGTACACAACATTGCATACATGATAGATCCTATCGCTGATGCATAGGGAACATCTTTCATATTCTCTCTATCTTCTGCAGTGGTCGGGCATTGAGTCTTACTCAATTTCACACCTTGTAACACAGGCAAGAATCCTTTCTTTGCTTGATCCATTTTGAACTTCTTCAAAATTTTATCAAGATATGTTGTTTGTGAAAGTCCAATTAAGCGTCTTGATCTATCTCTATAGATCTTAATGCCTAATATGTAAGCAGCTTCACCGAGGTCTTCCATTGAAAAACTCTTATTCAAATATCCCTTTATGCTATCCAAAAATTCTATATCATTTCCAATCAGCAATATGTCATCCACATATAATATCAGAAATGCTACAGAGCTCCCACTCACTTTCTTGTAAATACAGGCTTCTCCAAAAGTCTGTATAAAACCAAATGCTTTGATCACACTATCAAAACGTTTATTCCAACTCCGAGAGGCTTGCACCAGTCCATAAATGGATCGCTGGAGCTTGCACACTTTGTTAGCTCCCTTTGGATCGACAAAACCTTCTGGTTGCATCATATACAACTCTTCTTCCAGAAATCCATTCAGGAATGCAGTTTTGACATCCATCTGCCAAATTTCATAATCATAAAATGCGGCAATTGCTAACATGATTCGGACAGAATTAAGCATCGCTACGGGTGAGAAGGTCTCATCGTAGTCAATCCCTTGAACTTGCCGAAAACCTTTTGCGACAAGTCAAGCTTTGTAGACAGTAATATTACCGTCAGCGTCAGTCTTCTTCTTGAAGATCCATTTATTCTCAATTGCTTGCCGATCATCGGGCAAGTCAACCAAAGTCCATACTTTGTTCTCATACATGGATCCCATCTCAGATTTCATGGCTTCAAGACACTTTGCGGAATCTGGGCTCACCATTGCTTCTTCATAGTTCGTAGGTTCATCATGATCTAGCATCATGACTTCCAGAACGGGATTACTGTACCACACTGGCGCGGATCTTACTCTGGTTGATCTACGAGGTTCAATAGTATCTTGTTCTGAAGTTTCATGATCATTATCATTGACTTCCTCACTAACTGGTGTAGGTGTCACAGAAACAATTTTTTTTGTGATGTACTATTTTCCAATAAGGGAGCAGGTACAGTTACCTCGTCAAGTTCTACTTTCCTCCCACTCACTTCTTTCGAGAGAAACTCCTTCTCCAGAAAGTTTCCGAATTTAGCAACAAAAGTCTTGCCTTCGGATCTGTGATAGAAGGTGTATCCAATAGGTTCCTTTGGATATCCTATGAAGACACATTTCTCCGATTTGGGTTCGAGCTTATCAGGTTGAAGCTTTTTCACATAAGCATCGCAGCCCCAAACTTTCAGAAACGACAACTTTGGTTTCTTGCCAAACCACAGTTCATAAGGCGTCGTCTCAACGGATTTTGATGGTGCCCTATTTAACGTGAATGCGGCCGTCTCTAGAGCGTATCCCCAAAAACGATAGAGGTAAATCAGTAAGAGACATCATAGATCGCACCATATCTAGTAAAGTACGATTACGATGTTCGGACACACCATTACACTGTGGTGTTCCGGGTGGCGTGAGTTGCGAAACTATTCCACAATTTTTCAAATGTACACCAAACTCGTAACTCAAATATTCTCCTCCACGATCAGATCGTAGAAACTTTATTTTCTTGTTACGATGATTTTCAACTTCACTCTGAAATTCCTTGAACTTTTCAAATGTTTCAGACTTATGTTTCATTAAGTAGATATACCCATATCTGCTTAAATCATCTGCGAAGGTGAGAAAATAACGATATCCGCCACGAGCCTCAATATTCATCGGACCACATACATCTGTATGTATGATTTCGAACAAATCTGTTGCTCTCTCCATAGTACCGGAGAACGGTGTTTTGGTCATCTTGCCCATGAGGCACGGTTCGCAAGTACCAAGTGATTCATAATCAAGTGGTTCCAAAAGTCCATCAGTATGGAGTTTCTTAATGCGCTTTACACCGATATGACCTAAACGGCAGTGCCACAAATAAGTTGCACTATCATTATCAACTCTGCATCTTTTGGCTTCAACATTATGAATATGTGTATTACTACTATCGAGATTCAATAAGAATAGACCACTCTTCAAGGGTGCATGACCATAAAAGATATTACTCATATAAATAGAACAACCATTATTCTCTGATTTAAATGAATAACCGTCTCGCATTAAACAAGATCCAGATATAATGTTCATGCTCAACGCTGGCACCAAATAACAATTATTTGGGTCTAATACTAATCCCGAAGGTAGATGTAGAGGTAGCGTGCCGACTGCGATCACATCGACTTTGGAATCGTTTCCCACGTGCATCGTCACCTCGTCCTTAACCAATCTTCGCTTAATCCGTAGTCCCTGTTTCGAGTTGAAAATATTAGCAATAGAACCAGTATCAAATACCCAGGTGCTACTGCGAGCATTAGTAAGGTACACATCAATAACATGTATATCACATATACCTTTGTTCACCTTGCCATCCTTCTTATCCGCCAAATACTTGGGGCAGTTCCGCTTCCAGTGGCCAGTTTGCTTGCAATAGAAGCACTCAGTTTCAGGCTTAGGTCCAGACTTGGGTTTCTTCTCTTGAGCAGCAACTGGCTTGCCGTTCTTCTTGAAGTTCCCCTTCTTCTTTCCTTTGCCCTTTTTCTTGAAACTAGTGGTCTTGTTGACCATCAACACTTGATGCTCCTTCTTGATTTCTACCTCCGCAGCTTTCAGCATCGCGAAGAGCTCGGGAATAGTCTTGTTCATCCCTTGCATATTATAGTTCATCACGAAGCTCTTGTAGCTTGGTGGTAGTGATTGGAGAATTCTGTCAATGACGCAATCATCTGGAAGATTAACTCCCAATTGAATCAAGTGATTATTATACCCAGACATTTTGAGTATATGCTCACTGACAGAACTGTTCTCCTCCATCTTGCAGCTATAGAACTTATTGGAGACTTCATATCTCTCAATCCAGGCATTTGCTTGAAATATTAACTTCAACTCCTGGAACATCTCATATGCTCCATGACGTTCAAAACATCGTTGAAGTCCCGATTCTAAGCCGTAAAGCATGGCACACTGAACTATCGAGTAGTCATCAGCTTTGCTCTGCCAGACGTTCATAATATCCGTCGTTGCTCCTGCAGCAGGCCTGGCACCCAGCGGTGCTTCCAGGACGTAATTCTTCTGTGCAGCAATGAGGATAATCCTCAAGTTACGGACCCAGTCCGTGTAATTGCTACCATCATCTTTCAACTTTGCTTTCTCAAGGAACGCATTAAAATTCAACGGAACAACAGCATGATCCATCTATCTACAATCAACATAAACAAGCAAGATACTATCAGGTACTAAGTTCATGATAAGTTTAAGTTCAGTTAATCAAATTAATTAAAGAACTCCCACTTAGATAGACATCCCTCTAATCCTCTAAGTGATTACGTGATCCAAATCAACTAAACCATAACCGATCATCACGTGAGATGGAGTAGTTTTCAATGGTGAACATCGTTATGTTGATCATATCTACTATATGATTCACGCTCGACCTTTCGGTCTCCGTGTTCCGAGGCCATATCTGTATATGCTTGGCTCGTCAAGTATAACCTGAGTATTCCACGTGTGCAACTGTTTTGCACCCGTTGTATTTGAACGTAGAACCTATCACACCCGATCATCACGTGGTGTCTCAGCACGAAGAACTTTCGCAACGGTGCATACTCAGGGAGAACACTTCTTGATAATTTAGTGAGAGATCATCTTATAATGCTACCGTCAATCAAAGCAAGATAAGATGCATAAAAGGATAAACATCACATGCAATCAATATAAGTGATATGATATGGCCATCATCATCTTGTGCTTGTGATCTCCATCTCCGAAGCACCGTCGTGATCACCATCGTCACCGGCGTGACACCTTGATCTCCATCGTAGCATCGTTGTCGTCTCGCCAAGTTTATGCTTCTACGACTATCGCTACCGCTTAGTGATAAAAGTAAAGCATTACATCGCGATTGCATTGCATACAATAAAACGACAACCATAAGGCTCCTGCCAGTTGCCGATAACTCGGTTACAAAACATGATCATCTCATACAATAAAATTTATCATCATGCCTTAACCATATCACATCACAACATGCCCTGCAAAAACAAGTTAGACGTCCTCTACTTTGTTGTTGCAAGTTTTACGTGGCTGCTACGGGCTTAAGAAAGAACCAATCTCACCTACGCATCAAAACCACAACGATAGTTTGTCAAATAGACTCCGTTTTAACCTTCGCAAGGACCGGGCGTAGCCACACTTGGTTCAACTGAAGTTGGAGAGACTGTCGCCCGCAAGCCACCTATGTGCAAAGCACGTCGGGGAAACCGGTCTCGCGTAAGCGTACGCGTAATGTTGGTCCGGGTCGTCTCGTCCAACAATGCCGCCGAACCAAAATATGACATGCTGGTAGGCAGTATGACTTATATCACCCACAACTCACTTGTGTTCTACTCGTGCATATAACATCAACATAAATAACCTAGGCTCTGATACCACTGTTGGGTTTCGTAGTAATTTCAAAAAAATTCCTACGCACACGCAAGATCATGTGATGCATAGCAACGAGAGGGGAGAGTGTTGTCTACGTACCCATGCAGATCGACTGCGGAAGCGTTGACGCAACATAGAGGAAGTAGTCGTATGTCTTCACGATCCAATCGATCAAGTACCTAAACTACGGCACCTCCGAGTTCGAGCACACATTCAGCTCGATGACGATCCCCGGACTCCGATCCAGCAAAGTATCGGGAAAGAGTTCCGTCAGCACGATGGCGTGGTGACGATCTTGATGCACTACAGCAGCAGAGCTTCGCCTAAACTCTGCTACAGTATTATCGAGGAATATGGTGGCTGGGGGCACCGCACACGGCTAAGGAATAGATCACGTGGATCAACTTGTGTGTTCTAGGGTGCCTCTACCTCAGTATATAAAGGACCAAAGGGGGGAGGCTGGCCGGCCACAAGGGGTGCGCCAGGAGAGTCCTACTCCCTCTGGGAGTAGGATTCCCCCCCCCCCCAATCCTAGTTGGAATAGGATTCGCGGAGGGGGAAAAGAGAAGGATGGGGCCGGCCACCTCTCCTAGTCCTAATAGGACTAGGGGAAGGGGGAGGCGCGCAGCCCATGTAGGGCTGCCTCTTCTCTTTTCCACTAAGGCCCATCATGGCCCATTTAGCTCCCGGGGGGTTCCGGTAACCTTCCCGGTACTCCGGTAAAATCCCGATTTCACCCGGAACACTTCCGATATCCAAACATAGGCTTCCAATATATCAATCTTTATGTCTCGACCATTTCGAGACTCCTCGTCATGTCCTTGATCACATCCGGGACTCCGAACAACCTTCGGTACATCAAAATGCATAAACTCATAATATAACTGTCATCGTAACCTTAAGCGTGCGGACCCTACGGGTTCGAGAACAATGTAGACATGACCGAGACACGTCTCCGGTCAATAACCAATAGCGGGACCTGGATGCCCATATTGTCTCCTACATATTCTACGAACATCTTTATCGATCAGACCGCATAACAACATACGTTGTTCCCTTTGTCATCGGTATGTTACTTGCCCGAGATTTGATCGTCGGTATTCCAATACCTAGTTCAATCTCGTTACCGGCAAGTCTCTTTACTCGTTCCGTAATACATCATCTCGCAACTACCTCATTAGTTGCAATGCTTGCAAGGCTTATGTGATGGGCATTACCGAGAGGGCCCAGAGATACCTCTCCGACAATCGGAGTGACAAATCCTAATCTCGAAATACGCCAACCCAACATCTACCTTTGGAGACACCTGTAATGCTCCTTTATAATCACCCAGTAATGTTGTGACGTTTGGTAGCACCCAAAGTGTTCCTCCGGCAAACGGGGGTTGCATAATCTCATAGTCATAGGAACATGTATATGTCATGAAGAAGGCAATAGCGACATACTAAACGATCGGGTGCTAAGCTAATGGAATGGGTCATGTCAATCAGATCATTCTCTTAATGATGTGATCCCATTAATCAAATAACAACACTTTGTTCATGGTTAGGAAACATAACCATCTTTGATTAACGAGCTAGTCAAGTAGAGGCATACTAGTGACACTAAGTTTGTCTATGTATTCACACATGTATTATGTTTCCGGTTAATACAATTCTAGCATGAATAATAAACATTTATCATGATTATAAGGAAATAAATAATAACTATATTATTGCCTCTAGGGCATATTTCCTTCAGATCTAGGGTCTCCCCGGAGTTGCCCGCACTGTCAAGGACGAGAGAATGGTTGAATCCCAGCGTGATCAGAAGAACCCGTCAAGATCCACCCAGTTGCTGACGTGCCACAACCTCCATCGTGTCGTCCGCAACATAGTGAGCATGGCCGGGAGCCAGCCATCAGACATCACGGACATGTCCAGACACCAGCCTCAGCCAGATCTGGTCGAGGCCAGCGACCCTATCCTGGTCATGGCCGCAAGCACGGAATCTCCCGGATCTGGCCGGAGATCGCCGCCACAAGACAATCCTTGACCTCGACAGTCGATCACCGCTTGCCGAGTCCCGCCACCGTGCACCCAGATGCGCATCTAACTAGGCGCCACCGGGCCTGTCGCCCACAAAGCAATGGGGAGGCCGCGAGAGATGGGCCCCGCCGCCGCCGTCAGCCACACGGGCTTCGGCTCGCGGCATCCTCTGGCGACGGCGGGTGGGGAAATAGGAATGGCAGAGGCGGTTGCAGGTAGAGGAATCGCCCTCGGTCACCCTGGTCAGAGGCAACCGAGGGAGTAGGAATTTGTGGTTCATCTCTTCTCCAAGTGTCGATTCACTTAAAGTCTATGGGATTTGGCTAAGGAGTGGCTCCAACTCGAGAACATTGACATATCCATGTGCCATGCGTTGTATCAATGCAAAGAATTGTGGGTTAACTCGTCCGACAAGAGAATTTCAAATAGGAAAGGCATGACTTCACTAACTGCGCTCATTAGTTGGATTATTTTGAGTGAGAGGAACGTGCGTGTTTTCCACCACAAGTCCACACCACCGCCAATCGGGTCCAAAGCTTGGGTACAATAGTTGCGGAAGGGTGCGGCACTTGCAGTTGCGGGGCTGTTGTTGGGCTTGCAACTAGCCCGCCCACTCTCCAGGCGCCTCCTTTGATAAAATAAAAGTCGAGTTGCAACCATGTTGGGGGACATGCAGTTGCGGGGCTATTGTCGGGTTTGCAACTGGCCCACCCCCTCTCCCGACGCCCCCTCTGAAAAACAAAAGTTAAGTTGCAACCATGTTGAGGGACATGCGGGGCTGTTGTCG
>NC_041380.1:590796469-590799655 GCF_002162155.2 Triticum dicoccoides
CCTCCCGACGCCCCCTTCGACAGAACAAAAAAGTCAAGTTGCGGTCGGTTTGGAAGACATGTAGTTGTGGTCACGTGCGACATTGCAGTTGCGGGGCTGTTGCGGGCCTTGCAACTGGCCCGCCCCCTCTACCAGAGCCCCCTCCGACAGAAGTTGAGTTGCAACCATGTTGGGGGGCATGCAAGTTGCGGGCAGGTGCGGTACTTGCAGTTGTGAGGCTGTTGTCTGGCTTGCAACTTGCCCGCCCCCTCTAACGGTGCCTCCTCCGACAAAACAAAAAAGTCCAGTTACGGTCGGGCTAGAATACATGCAATTGATTCAACCTACTGATTCTCTACTTAATTCAACCTTCTGATATCCTACTTAATTCAACATGTAGATCTCGATAACTATAGTGACACGAGATTTGTTTCAAGGAAAATAAAAAGAAAAGGCAACTTCTTCTCTATCAACCCACGCTAGAAAAAAATAGGGCATATAAACACGATGAAAATGTATTTTTGTGTAATACATGAATAAAATTAAAACAAAAAATATGTAGAAAAGACAACAAGTGAGAATAAAAAATGTCCATGCTTGTCAAAATTAATGTATCTTCTACAAAACTTAAATCTTCCAAAGATGAATGATAAAAATAGATAAAAGTAGAAATAAAAGTAAAAAGAGACAAATAAAACATATTAAAATAAATACACAAAAAGAGAAATAAATAATAAATAATAAAGATGGAAAAAAACTAGATAAATACGCGTATCTTCTTTCTGTACACACAAGCCTAACAGAAAAACAAGAAAGAAAATACAAAATATTTACGTGGGATACCTATTAAGAAAATAAGTAAGAAAACAGGAAAGGAAAAATGAGAAGGACCACAAACCGTAGCCCACAGCCCACGTAACGGAAGGCACCCTGCCAGCTGCCAGCCGCTCAAATAGAGAAAGCCCAATAAGTTTTGAACAACGGGAATACATCAGCGACAAATACAGATCAATTGAATCGTATGGTTAATCCTGTCGACTGAGACTTCACTAATTCTCAGTCGACCGAGAATTAGCAAAACCCTTAATCGGGCTAAAGGATAGCCTACCAACTATACTTTACAATGTCACTCTAATTTGGAACGCCTTCTTCTCGCCCATCAACTACTCAAGATCGTTGCAGTAGTTCCGATCTTGATCTTCTCGATGGTGATGGCGGACAACGACGGCTGGAGTGTGGCGACGGGTCTATATACTATAGTCGCAGCGATAGGTGGTGGCGGCAGCCATGCTGCAGCCGCTCAACCTCCGGTTCAGTTCCGGATCGCAGTGGTGCTCCTGGTCTTGATCTGCATCACGCGGACGCCCCGGGCGGCAACCCTGGGCTTGGAGGTGGCGGTCATCTTCTCCGCCGGAGGTGGTCGGGCTGAGGCTGGGTGGTCGGATCTTGAGATCCGTCATCTAGTCCCAGATGCGAGTCGGGGAGGCATAGTTGTCGGTGAAAACCGAGTCGATGACGAGCGATGGTGGCATTCTGCGTTGTTACATTGATGAAGGCATCGTCGTGTAACTACTATCGACCCACTCATGCTGCTCCGGGGGAAACCCTAGGATCTGGTCTTTCAGATTGGACGATGGCGACACTGCAGTGTTGTTTCTCTCATGGGAGCGTCGTTTGTGGAGTAGCACTGGAAAACGGAGGCAGGAGGTGAAGAGGATTCATCTTGCACTGAGCTCCGGTGGAGATGTCAAGTCATGCCTGGCCGACAGGTGCTACGCTGTGTCATGCTTGTTTGGCAGGTGCTACGCACGACAGATCTTCCAGAGACTTCAAGTTGTATTCGCTGGTGGTACTTGGCGGCATGGTGTTGTGGTGTATCAGCGGCGACCACGACGTGCTCAGAAGTTTGCACGCAGGGATGTGGTGTTGTTGGGTGCCGTGATGGCGTCGACGGATGACCAGACTGACAAGGATAATGCAGATCTCTTTCCTAAAGTTGGATTTGCGGTTTGACGATGATGGTGACTTCTAAAACGTGTGCACGTGGTGTACGCTTTTGTTTTGCTGCACCGGCTATAGGCTCTGATATGTTACGTTGATGGATCGGCGATGATACCGATTTTAGATATGGGGAGTGAGGGCACTCCACATTATCGAGTTTGTAAGTGTGAGTGGTGTTTTCAGATGGCTTGATGTATGTTCTTATCATATCTTTGTTGAATAATTAATAAAAATGATTGTATGCATCGATTAATGCAGAAGCCCAGGGTTTTATATTTTTTCAAAAAAGTAAACTCTAATTTGGAACCCTTGTAAAATAAAGGGTATTCTCCTTCTTAATTAATAGACGAGGCAAATCTTAGGAAGATTAGGACGGTTGGTGATTGATCCTGCGGAGAGAAAACACAAGCAATAGTAACCATGGTTAACTTTTTTTAGGGAAAGTAACCATGGTTAACTATTTAGTCTTCTTTTTTTTTGAGGGGAGGTTAATTATTTACTATATATGAAATAAGGGAAGGGTAAAGAACCCTTCCACATTAACAGTTACAACATTAGTTACAACCACAACTCCACCGTCTACCTGACACACACGCTATCCTATCTCGTCAAGGCGTACCGCTAGCGGGTTTTTTGAAAAGAAGTTAAAGAGGGATTTTCTTTTTGTGAAAATTTTCTCACAAGTACAATGTAAAAATGTTTTTTTGAAATAAATTTGAGCTTACATTGTACTTGTGAGAAAATTTTCACAAAAAGAAAATCCCTCTTTAACTTCTTTTCAAAAAACCCGCTAGCGGTACGCCTTGACGAGATAGGATAGCGTGTGTGTCAGGTAGACGGTGGAGTTGTGGTTGTAACTAATGTTGTAACTGTTAATGTGGAAGGGTTCTTTACCCTTCCCTTATTTCATATATAGTACACACATACGTACGTATTTGAGAAAAAAAAAGAATTAGGATGGTTGCCAATTGATACTGCAGAGAGAAAACAATATTAACCATGGTTAACTAGTTAGTCAGACTACTAAAGTCTAAGCTTAGGAGTGGTAGAACAAGATGCTCAATCATGAACTATATACTACTCCCTCCATTCCAAAATGTCGACCAACTAGCTGACGATGAGGAAGAGGATGGAACGAACAGTTGAGCCCCACTTTGGTACATCCTCCTTCACTAAACGTATAAAGGATAATATAGACCTTTTGTA
>NC_041380.1:590799873-590862106 GCF_002162155.2 Triticum dicoccoides
TTTATTTCCTACCGCACCTATCAGCTCGGATAGATAACCGTGGATAGTTCCATTTATTCTTTGTTCTTGTTGTTTACATTTTCGGTCTAGCTTCTGCATGGTCTTTCTGTTTGATTTTTCTTTGGTTTTTTTATGCACAGTTTCCTCTCGTTTTTTTCTATTCTTTTTTTTTTCATTTTCATTTTATATTTATTTCCCTACTTTTTATGTTTATTTTTCACGAACATTCTTTTTAATTTGTGAACATTCTAAAAATTCGTAAAACATTTTTTCAAATCCGCAAACTTTATTTAAATTTCTGAACACTTTCCAAACATGGAAAATTTTCAAAAATTTATGAAAACTTTTAAAAAATAATCTCTTCAAGAATTTTCAAATTCATGAGCTCTTTCCAAATTCATGGTATTTTTAAAATTTAAACTCAAACAATTAAAATTTACAATTTTTTTACAAACTTATGAACTTTTTAAAATTCGTGACCTTTTTATAATTTAGCTCGTGAACAATTTTAAAATTCATGAACATTATTTCAAACTTCTTAAAAGTTTCAAATTCATGAACATTTTACAAAGCAACCAGGCAAAGCGAGCGAGCGTGCGAAGTTGCGGCCTACAGGAATGCGTGCGAGCGTCAACTACCTAACCAGCACTTAGAGCACTGACTAGGAGCTCCTCAAATAGACCACGCCACGCACAGAAATTTCTTCAAAATTTCAAAAATATCACTTTAAAAAAATAAAATAAAAAAATTAGAAATGCTCGCATTTTTAAAAAGTGAACAGAAACTTCAGAATAATATTATGTCATTCAAAATTCTTCAGAATGTGAAAGCAAGAACATTTTTTAAAAAGAGCGAATAAAATTTTGAACACGGACATTTTTTGAACAGGCCGATAAGTGGCCGGACATGTCGCAACTTTCATACGGTGTCGGAAATCGTTCAAACTTGGCATGGATGCCTACAATGAGTAAGCCCACCTGTTGCAAAAGTTAAGGTCATTTCAAAGATGTCCAAAAATATAGCGGGTTCAACAGAGAGTATCCGGGTAGGCCAGAAGTCTCTGTCTAAGAAAACATTATTTTGCGACATCTTTGAAATGACCCTAATTTTTTTCTCATGGCCTTGTATGGCCAGTCCAAAGCACCATGTCAATTTGTTTTTAGTTTCAACAAGTTTTTTTAGCATTTTTTGGAGTTTTCTCGGTTAAATAAGGCTAATAATTGGTCGGACGTGTCGCAACTTGCATACGGTGTCGGAAGTCATCAAACATGATATGGATGTCTATCATGGGCATGCCCACCTGATGGTAAAAGTTGAGGTCATTTCAGGGATGTCCACAAAAACGTCATGTTTAACACATGGTGTTCGAGTAGTCCAGAAGGCTGCATATGTCCGTGCCAAGCTGCCGCAAAATGTTGGGGTCATTTATCCATAGTCCGCTAGTTGACATGAGTGTGCTAGACTAGGCCACACATGTGCATCCGTGAGCATGTAGTTTTTCCTTATTTGAATGATTTGGTTATTTGCAATTTCCGACATTATCAGTCAACATGAACTTACTCATATATCCCAACCATTTTTTTGAAATTTGTCAACAACATTGGAATTTAAAATTGTGCATGAAACTTTTATAAACCTGAACACCTTTTTTCTAAATTGTTATTAAATTTCCAACAATTAATGGTGAACACAAATTGCAAACCACGTATTTTCTTGAACCACAAATATTTCTTAAATTTAGGTACAAAAATACGAAAACTGGAGCATTTGTTGGAATTCCAGAGCATTTTATAAAAAGTTTAAAGAATATTTAAAAACAAGAACATATTTTGGTATTCCAAACCATATCTCAAAATTTTAAACATGTTTCAAAAATAATAATAATAATAAAGTTCAAAATTAAGACAAATGAATTAACGAAAGAAGGAAACTGTCGTTGTAGCGAGTGAAGCTAAGGACCCAAGTGGCCAAGCCCACGCCAAGTAGCGAGTGGAGTTCGCTCGGTGCACGCTACATGGGTTGAGCCGGCCACGAATGCCCAAACTGCGCGAGCCTTTCGGTGGCCCAAAGCGCCCAATTTAGTCCCACCCCGTTGAGCTACGAAATTGGGGGCACAGAGCTCTGTTATATAATGCTACGGAGTATCGTCTATATCTATACTAATATAAAAAAAAACCAAGTAGGCCGAGCCAAATCATCTCGATCGTCAAATCATATTATCTAGCGGTTCAAATCGCTCCAATGTTGAACACCAAACATGTTTAACGCTCTAATTACCCACCGATGCCACCGGTTTATAAACATGTTTTGACTCAATGCTATCCCTTGAAATCTGCCATGTAATTAATATCCTACCATTCTCGTGAAAAAGTAATTGATATCTTACCAAATACCAACGTACAACCGATATATCTGATCCAATATAAGATGCAACTAATATCCTGAAGGAAATATGCCCTAGAGGCAATAATAAAGATATTATTTATTTCCTTATATCATGATAAATGTTTATTATTCATGCTAGAATTTTATTAACCGGAAACTTAGTACATGTGTGAATACATAGACAAATATAGTGTCACTAGTATGTCTCTACTTGACTAGCTCGTTAATCGAAGATGGTTGAGTTTCCTAGCCATGAACATGAGTTGTCATTTGATTAACGGGATCACATCATTAGGAGAATGATGTGATTGACTTGACCCATTCCGTTAGCTTAGCACTTGATCGTTTAGTATGTTGCTATTGCTTTCTTCATTACTTATACATGTTCCTATGACTATGAGATTATGCAACTCCCGTTTACCGGAGGAACACTTTGTGTGCTACCAAATGTTACAATGTAACTGGGTGATTATAAAGGTGCTCTACAGGTGTCTCCGAAGGTACTTGTTGGGTTGGCGTATTTCGAGATTAGGATTTGTCACTCCGATTGTCGGAGAGGTATCTCTGGGCCCACTCGATAATGCACATCACTATAAACCTTGCAAACATTGCAACTAATGAGTTAGTTGCGGGATGATGTATTACGGAACGAGTAAAGAGACTTGCCGGTAACGAGATTGAACTAGGTATTGAGATACCGATGATCGAATCTTGGGCAAGTAACTAATAGGTCTCCAACGTATCTATAATTTTTGATTGCTCCATGCTATATTATCTACTATTTTGGACATTATTTGGCTTTATTATCCATTTTTATATTATTTTTGGGACTAACCTATTAACCGGAGGGCCAACCCAGAATTGCTGTTTTTTGCCTGTTTTAGGGTTTCGAAGAAAAGGAATATCAAACGGAGTCCAAACGGAATGAAACCTTCGGGAACGTGATTTTCTCAACGAATAAGACCAGAGAGGCTTGGACCCTACGTCAAGAAAGGAAATAGGAGGCCACGGGGTAGGGGGGCGCGCCCACCCCCACCAGGCGCGCCCTCCACCCTCGTGGGCCCCCTGTTGCCCCACCGACGTACTCCTTCGTCCTATATATATCCACGTACC
This sequence comes from Triticum dicoccoides, assembly GCF_002162155.2. Taxonomy (NCBI): domain Eukaryota; kingdom Viridiplantae; phylum Streptophyta; class Magnoliopsida; order Poales; family Poaceae; genus Triticum; species Triticum dicoccoides. The sequence continues at coordinate 590,803,372 of NC_041380.1, forward strand.
CCCAAACGATCAGATACGGAGCCAAAAACCTAATTCCACCGCCGCAACTTTCTGTATCCACGAGATCCCATCTTGGGGCCTGTTCCGGAGCTCCGCCGGAGGGGGCATCGATCACGGAGGGCTTCTACATCAACACCATAGCCCCTCCGATGAAGTGTGAGTAGTTTACCTCAGACCTACGGGTCCATAGTTAGTAGCTAGATGGCTTCTTCTCTCTTTTTGGATCTCAATACAATGTTCTCCCCCTCTATTGTGGAGAACCATTCGATGTAATCTTCTTTTTGCGGTGTGTTTGTTGAGACCGATGAATTGTGGGTTTATGATCAAGTCTATCTATGAATAATATTTGAATCTTCTCTGAATTCTTTTATGTATGATTGGTTATCTTTGCAAGTCTCTTCGAATTATCAGTTTGGTTTGGCCTACTAGATTGATCTTTCTTGCAATGGGAGAAGTGCTTAGCTTTGGGTTCAATCTTGCGGTGTCCTTTCCCGGTGACAGTAAGGGCAGCAAGGCACGTATTGTATTGTTGCCATCGAGGATAACAAGATGGGGTTTTCTTCATATTGCATGAGTCTATCCCTCTACATCATGTCATCTTGCTTAAGGCGTTACTCTGTTTTTAACTTAATACTCTAGATGCATGCTGGATAGCGGTCGATGAGTGGAGTAATAGTAGTAGATGCAGGCAGGAGTCGGTCTATTTGTCTCGGACGTGATGCCTATATACATGATCATACCTAGATATCCTCATAACTATGCTCAATTATGTCAATTGCTCAATAGTAATTTGTTCACCCACCGTAGAATACTTATGCTCTCGAGGGAAGCCACTAGTGAAACCTATGGCCCCCGGGTCTATCTTTATCATATTGATCTCCTACTACTTAGTTATTTCCTTTGCTATTTACTTTGCCTTTATTTTACTTTGCATCTTTTATCATAAAAATACTAAAAATATTATCTTATCATATCTATCAGATCTCACTCTCGTAAGTGGCCTTATAGGGACTGACAAACCCTATTTGCGTTGGTTGCGAGGATTTATTTTTTTTGTGCAGGTGTGAGGGACTCGTCGCGTAGCCTCCTACTTGATTGATACCTTGGTTCTCAAAAACTGAGGGAAATACTTACGCTACTCTGCTGCACCATCCCTTCCTCTTCAGGGAAAACCAACGCAGTGCTCAAGAGGTAGCAAGAAGGATTTCTGGCGCCGTTGCCGGGGAGGTCTACGCAAAAGTCAATATACCAAGTACCCATCACATACCCTTATCTCCCGCATTACATTATTTGCCATTTGCCTCTCGTTTTCCTCTCCCCCCACTTCACCCTTGCCGTTTTATTCGCCCTCTCTCTCTCTATCCTCCCTCTCTTTCTCTATTTGCCTCTTTTTGTCCGCTTGCTTTTTGTTTGCTTGTGTGTTAGTTTGCTTGCTTGTCGCGATGGCTCAAGATAATACTAAATTGTGTGACTTCACCAATACCAACAACAATGATTTTATTAGCACTCCGATTTCTCCTCTTACCGATGCTGAATCTTGTGAAATTAATACTGATTTGCTGAATCTTGTCATGAAAGATCCGTTTTCCAGCCTTCCCAGTGAAGATGCCGCTACCCATCTAAATAGCTTCGTTGATTTGTGTGACATGCAAAAGAAGAAAGATGTGGATAATGATATTGTTAAATTGAAGCTATTTCCTTTTTCTCTTAGAGATCGTGCTAAAGCTTGGTTTTCGTGTTTGCCTAAAAATAGTATTGATTCATGGAACAAGTGCAAAGATGCTTTTATCTCTAAGTATTTTCTTCCCTCTAAGATCATCTCTCTTAGAAATGATATTATGAATTTTAAGCAACTTGATCATGAACATGTTGCATAAGCTTGGAAGAGAATGAAACTAATGATACGTAATTGCCCTACTCATGGTTTAAATTTGTGGATAATTGTTCAGAATTTTTATGCCGGATTGAATTATGCTTCTAGAAAACTTTTAGATTCGGCCGCGGGAGGCACTTTTATGGAAATCACTTTAGAAGAAGCTACTAAACTCCTAGATAATATTATGGTTAATTATTCTCAATGGCACACTGAAAGATCTACTAATAAAAAGGTGCATGCGATAGAAGAAATTAATGTTTTGAGTGGAAAAATGGATGAACTTATGAAATTATTTGCTAATAAGAGTGTTTCTTCTTATCCTAATGATATTCCCTTGCCTACTTTGATTGAGAATAATAATGAATCTATGGATGTGAATTTTGTTGGTAGGAACAATTTTGGTAACAACGCGTATAGAGGAAATTTAATCCTAGGCCTTATCCTAGTAATCCCTCTAATAATTATGGTAATTCCTACAACATTTCTTATGGAAATTATAATAAGATGCCCTCTGATTTTGAATCTAATATTACAGAATTTATTACTTCGCAAAAGAATTTTAATGCTATGATTGAAGAAAAATTGCTTAAGATTGATGATTTGGCTAGGAACGTTGATAGAATTGCTCTTGATGTTGATTCTTTGAAACTTAGATCTATTCCACCTAAGCATGATATCAATGAGTCTCTCAAAGCCATGAGAATTTCCATTGATGAGTGCAAACAAAGAACCGCTAGGATGCGTGCTAAGAAAGATGCCTTTATAAGAGCGTGTTCTTCTAGTTGCTATGAAAATAAAGATGAAGATCTAAAAGTTATTGTTGTGTCCCAGAAAGCACAAGTGCTCCCTAGGTGGTTTTGATAATTGATGACAACATATCTCTTGTTGGACTAACATTTCTATCTAGCATGTTTCAGATAAGTTCAACAATGGAGTGGCATGGACTAAAGGTTGTGGGAACTCCTTCAAGATGCTAAGGACAAAGGATTGGCTAAAGCTTCAAGCTCAAGACTCTTCATTTTATATTTTAGTGATCCAAGATCACATTGAGTCCATAGGAAAAGCCAATACTATCAAGGAGGGATGAGGTGTTGCTTAATGAGCCTCTTGCTTCATGTGCTTAATGATATGCTCCAAAATCCTCAGCTACTTTCCCACTTCCACATATGACCTAAACCCTAAGCCAAACTCGGTCCTACCGATCCTTCCTATCCGGCGCCACCGAGTTTCACCTGTCATAAGCCACTGCCAAACCCTAATCAGTTCGGTCTCATCGATGGGATCTCGGTCTCACCAAGATGGGCTTGCAAACTCTCTGTTATCCATTGCAATATTCTCGGTCCCACCGAGATATGCAATCAGTCCCACCGAGTTTGCTTGACCAAATCTCAGTTTCACTTATTACCCAAATCGGTCCCACCGAGTTTGTGTAATCGGTCTCACCGAGATTACGTTATGCCCAAACCCTAACCATATCGGTCCTACCGAGTTGCATGTCAGTCCCACCGAAAATCTCTAACGGTCACTAGGTTTACCTTTCCGGTCCGACCGAGTTTGTTGATTCGGTCCCACCGAGATTGGAAAACTGTGTGTAACGGTTGGATTTTGTGTGGAGGCTATATATACCCCTCCACCTCCTCTTCATTCGTGGAGAGAGCCATCAGAACACATACACAATTCCAACTCATATGTTCTGAGAGAGAACCACCTACTCATGTGTTGAGACCAAGATATTCCATTCCTATCATATGAATCTTGATCTCTAGCCTTCCCAAGTTGCTTTCCACTCAAATCTTCTTTCCACCAAATCCAAATCCTACGAGAGAGAGTTGAGTGTTGGGGAGACTATCATTTGAAGCACAAGAGCAAGGAGTTCATTACCTACACACCATTTGTTACTTCTTGGAGATTGGTGTCTCCTAGATTGGCTAGGTGTCACTTGGGAGCCTCCGACAAGATTGTGGAGTTGAACCAAGGAGTTTGTAAGGGCAAGGAGATTGCCTACTTCGTGAAGATCTACCGCTAGTGAGGCAAGTCCTGTGTGGGCGATGGCCATGGTGGGATAGACAAGGTTGCTTCTTCGTGGACCCTTTGTGGGTGGTTGCTTCTTCGTGGACCCTTCGTGGGTGGAGCCCTGTGTGGACTCGCGCAACCGTGACCCATTGTGGGTGGAGCCCTTTGTGGACTCGCGCAACCGTTACCCTTCGTGGGTTGAAGTCTCCATCAACGTGGATGTAGGATAGCACCACCTATCCGAACCACGGGAAAAACATCCGTGTATCCAATTGCATTTGAATTCTCCAAACCCTTTCCCTTACATTCTTGCAAGTTGCATGCTTTACATTCCGCTGCTCATATACTCTTTGCATGCTTGCTTGAAATGTATTATGTATGTTGAAATTGTGCCTAAACTCCACTTAAACCGAAAAAGCTTAAAAATTGCAACTTTAGCATTGAGTGTCTAATCCCCCCCTCTAGACACATCTACTTCTAGATCCTACAAGTGGTATCAGAGCTTTGGTCTCCATTGCCTTGGTTTAATCACCATTGGAGGAAGATGGATGTGTCTACATTAAGGAGTCTTAGACATAGAGTGCCTATTCTTGATGGAGAGTATTTTCATGAGTGGAAAAATGAGATGCTTGTAATCTTCAATCAATATCATTTGAACAAGTATATTGCTAGCCCTTGTGCACCTCATATTGATCCTTTGCATCCTACCCTAGATGAAGATATTGACATGATTCGCAAATCTTAGAACTATTGAGCTCATCATTAGAGGATTGCCCAAAAATTTGATTGCTAGTTTGCCTACTCTAAATTGTGCCTATACTATATGGAAATTTCTTGAGGAACGATTTCCCGATCATTCCTTGAAAACTTTGGATGAAATTCTCCATAAATCTATTGCCTTGAGTAAGATGAACTCTAGTGATCCTAGTTTTGGTAATTGTCTATTTGAACTTACCAATCTTAAGCATGCTAAAGGAGATGTTAGAATCATTAATGATATCATATTCAAAGCTATAAGAATTCATAAAAGTGACCACTTTGATGATCATTTATCTAATGAATTACCCTCTCTAGGAAATGCTGAGTCACAAGATCATGATGAACATGGATACTATGATGATGATGATGATAGTGACTTCGATCTTGATGATGCAATGAGACATTTTGGTCTTATGGCAAATCTTCGGGGATATGAATCAGGAGGAAAAGAATGGGTTCTTGATAGTGGATGTACTGATCATATGACCAGAGATGAAGAGATGTTTCGTGAGCTTGCTGAAAATGACGGCCCTCGAAAATATGTCACATTTGGTGATAATTCAAAGGGTAAAGTGGTTGGCCTTGGTAAGGTGGCCATCTCACATGATAGTTCCATTCAAAATGTCATGCTCGTTGAATCTCTTGGCTACAACTTACTTTCAATATCTAGACTTGCTGATTTCGGTTTGAATGTCCTATTTACTGAGGTAGATTGCCAAGTATTTCGTCGAGACAATCATAAAATGGTCTTTACCGGTCTACATAGAGGTGATCTTTACATTGTCGATTTCTCTAAAAAGGCACAACCTAAATCTTGCTTTGTTGCTAAATCCTCAAAAGGTTGGTTGTGGCATAGACGACTAGGTCACGTCGGCATGAGAAACCTTGACAAGCTTATTAAAGGAAATCATATCCTTGGAGTTAACGATGTCATATTTGATAAGGATAGACTTTGCAGTGCTTGTCAAGCAGGTAAACAGGTTGGAGGAAGACATCCCGTGAAGAACATCATGACCACAAGGAGGCCACTCGAGCTACTTCACATGGATCTTTTTGGTCCCAACGCCTACAAGAGTCTCGGTGGAAATTCTTTTGGTCTAGTTATAGTTGATGATTTTTCAAGATTTACGTGGGTGTTCTTTCTTAATGACAAGTCGCAGGTCCAGAAGATCTTCAGAAACTTCGCTAGGAAGGCCCAAAATCAGTTTGACGTGAAGATCAAGAAGGTTCGGAGTGACAACGGAACGGAGTTCAAGAACGCAAATGTGGACACCTTTCTTGACGAAGAAGGGATTTCACACGAGTTCTCGGCTACGTACACACCTCAACAAAATGGAGTTGTTGAGAGGAAGAACCGGACGCTCATCGAAATGGCAAGAACGATGCTTGATGAATACAAGACGCCGAAGCACTTTTGGGCAGAAGCGGTTGAGACAGCTTGTCACGCAACAAATCGCTTATATCTTCACAAGTTACTCGGCAAGACGGCATACGAGCTTCTCACCGGTAACAAACCCCAAGTTGGATATTTTCGAGTATTCGGCACAAAGTGCTACATTCTTGATAAGCATCATCGTTCAAAGTTTGCTCCTAAATCTCATGATGGTTTTCTACTTGGTTATGGCTCAAACTCTCACACTTACCGTGTCTACAACAATTTCACTCGAAAGGTTGAAGAGACGGTAGATGTGAAGTTTGATGAATCTAATGGCTCGCAAGTAGAGCAATTGCCAATTGATGTAGGAGACAAAGACCCTTCAGAAGCAATCCAAGACTTGTCCATTGGCAAAGTTCGTCCAACGGAGGTGAAGGAGAGTACCTCGTCCGTCCAAGTGGAAGCTTCTACTTCACGACAAGGTGAACCAAGAATTGATACGGAAGCATCCACAAGTGGGACACATCAAGATGAAGAAGATGAGGAAGTACATCAAGACGAACATCAACAACCTCCTTCTCCACCACGACCAGAAAACGACGACGTCAACAATAAAGAAGGCCAAGAAGAAGAACAAGATGAAGAAGATGTTCAACGAAGACCCAAGCAAAAGCTTTCACGAGTTCGAGCAAGAATTGCCAAAGATCATCCCGTCGAGCAAATCCTAAATGATATACAAACCGGGAGAATCACTCGCTCAAAAACTCGTTTAGCTAACTTTTGTGAAAACTATTCATTCATCTCTAGCATTGAACCTATGAAGGTTGAAGAAGCATTGGAAGATCCGGATTGGATAAACGCTATGCATGAATACCTACACAATTTTGAGAGAAACCAAGTTTGGACATTGGTTGAGAAGCCCGACAACAACCACAACATCATTGGTACCAAATGGGTGTTTCGCAACAACCAAGATGAAGATGGACAAGTGGTTCGCAACAAAGCACGTCTCGTCGCCCAAGGGTACACACAAGTCGAAGGTATGGACTATGGTGAGACATATGCTCCCGTTGCTAGACTTGAGTCCATTCGCATCTTACTTGCCTATGCTAATCACCATAATATCACCTTGTACCAAATGGACATTAAAAGTGCTTTTCTAAATGGTGAAATAGAGGAGGAAGTTTATGTCAAACAAACTCCCGGCTTTATCAATCCTAAGAAACCAAATCATGTTTACAAACTTCACAAGGCTCTTTATGGTCTTAAACAAGCTCCTAGAGCATGGTATAAATGCTTGACCAAGTTCCTTACTACAAGTGGTTTTGAAATTGGCAAAATTGATTCTACACTTTTTACTAAAAGGGTTAATGGAGAACTATTTGTATGCCAAATTTATGTCGATGATATCATATTTGGTTCAACTAACCCTCTCTTTAGTGAAAAGTTTGGAAAGCTAATGCCAGAAAAGTTTGAGATGTCTATGATGAGTGAACTCAAATTCTTTCTCGGTTTGCAAATCAAGCAAACTAAGGAAGGTACATTTGTCTCTCAAACAAAGTACACCAAGGACTTATTCAAGAAGTTCAATATGCAAGAATGCAAAGGTATGTCTACACCCATGCCTACTAGTGGACATAATGATTTGACCAAAGATGGTGAACCGGTTGAATAAAAGGTTTATCGCTCTATGATTGGTTCATTGTTATACCTATGTGCTTCACGTCCCGATATTATGCTAAGTGTGTGCATGTGTGCACGATATCAAGCTGCTCCTAAAGATTGTCATCTTAAGGCCGTGAAAAGGATAGTGAGATATTTAATCCATACACCAAATTTTGGCATTTGGTATCCTAAGAGGTCTTCTTTTGATCTTGTTGGCTATTCCGACTCGGATTATGCCGGAGACAAGGTTGATAGAAAGTCCACTTCGGGTACTTGTCAATTTCTTGGTAGATCTCTTGTGTCTTGGTCTTCCAAGAAACAAAACTCGGTATCCTTATCCACCACCGAAGCGGAATACATTGCCGCTGGTTCATGTTGTGCTCAATTACTCTGGATGACCCAAACTCTTAAAGATTATGGGATTTATGTGAAACATGTTCCACTGCTTTGTGACAATGAAAGTGCTATCAAAATTGGTCATAATCCTGTACAACATTCTCGAACTAAGCATATTGAAGTTCGTCATCATTTCATTCGAGATCATGTTGCTAAAGGTGACATTAATCTTAAGCATGTACACACCGATAAGCAATTAGCGGATATATTCACTAAACCACTTGATGAGAAAGTGTTTTGCAGGTTGAGAGGAGAATTGAACATCATTGATGCTTAGAACTTGGAGTAGAAGCTCCATTGGATACATGCAAGACATGAGCTTATGACTAATCCATGATATATCTCTTATGATAACTATCTTATGTCTTGGATATATTTGTACCTTGCATGTTGTCTAACCCATGTAGGTGCTTGGTTGAATCTAATTCCATGAGATTGCAACTCACTCACATCTTAAGCAATCTCTACATCACCAAGACTCTATACGATAGTGGTTGAAGACAAGGAAGCACAAAACCATTCAAACATATCCTTTGACAAATTCTATGTTAAGCTTCATGATTGTCATTTTTGGATACACAAGTGCTTTTCCTTGCAAGAACTAACCCATGTAGGTAGATGGACTCAAACTCCAAGTGGTGCTCCCAACTCTTGATGAGCTACATCAACCTTGAGCACCCACACAAGTTCAACTTCATGAGCAAGAACCACACCACCACCCAAGGTATGTTATTCCATCTTAGAGAAGCTTTACTCCAAGACATGAGTCAAAGCAACTCAACAAGATGTGAATACATCAAGATGCTTAAACAAAAAATGGTAACCCCATTTTGAGCTTAAACGACGAGTATGACCTATGATCAAGTGTTCTCACTTGACTCCTAAGTCAATATACTCTAACATAGGTGACTATGTCACCGCCCAACTCTAGATGAAGTTCTCTTGTGTTCTTTTCTGTGTTATTGCATTTGTCTCATTCATGTTTATTTTCTTTCTCTTTTTCAAAAAAAACTTCATCTAGATCTTTCAGTTTCTTCTCTTTTCTCTTTGTTTTTGTTCTACATTTTCTGCATTTAATTCCTTGCAAATCCTTCAGGTAATTCATTGAAAATCTTTGTGAGATCCTACATGTCTAGTGAGCTGAGGTGACAAGTGTTTTTCTCTGTGTAAACTCGGTTCCACCGACTTGCAACTTTCGGTTCAACCGAATCTTTTCGGCACCACCGAAATATGCCACTCGGTGCCACCGACTTTGCAATCAGAAAAACACTTTGCCACTTGTTCTACATTTCTTCTGGTCCAGCTCCACTCAATGAATCTTGTCCTCTACAAGCATCACAATTTTATCCTCTGCTTTGTGCTGAATCTCAAGGACCAAACCTATTCGACGGATTCCAGGAAAAACCTTCTTGGAAATTGATGTCAAAGGGGGAGAGAGAGATCACATCAAAGCTTGTAGGAGAGAGAGATCACATCAAGGGAGAGAAACAGTCTCAAGGACCAAACCTACAAGAGAGAAAGTATTAAGGGGGAGAGAGAGACCTCAAGGGGGAGAGAAAGTCTCAAGGATCCCAGATGTTGTTAAGGGGGAGAGAGAGATTTCCAGGGAGAGAAAGTCTCAAGGATCCCAGATACATGTATTTGCATTAAGTTCTATTCATTTGTATCTTTCAGCTCTGATTTTATGTTCCCTATCTTCTCCCAATATCCCATGTAAGATTCAGGGGGAGCAAGACACCTAAGGGAATGAAATCAGTCAAATTCATTGCATATCTTTATTCTTGGGGACATGTTGAATCCAATGTGGTACCTTGTACTCACTCTCTACATGTCATCCCAGTCTTGGTATTCTTGTGGTTTCTTTTGTTTGCTCTGGCTAGTGGATGTACCTGTATTATCTAACTTTGTTTTTGCAGGTTCATTTCATCCTAAGCCAACTCAAGACCACAAGGTAAGTATATGCATCAAAATCATGAGTATGAGGAGTTCTTGCTTATGTACATACTGTTTGCAAGAAGGACTCATGAGCATGAAGGTACTTTCCTTGATAATCTTTTGCTCTGATGCATATGGCCAAGATACATGTAACACATTGCCTACTCTGTCATGGTTATGCTCTCACATGCCTCTATATTTCATATTTACATGGGTGCATACATGTAGGGGGAGCCTATGCTTGTTACATGTCCTTCCAAAGCTTTTCTTGCTGTTCTTTATATCTTTATCTAAAGCTTTGATGTATGTTGCCATCAATTACCAAAAAGGGGGATATTGAAAGCACAAGTGCTCCCTAGGTGGTTTTGATAATTGATGACAACATATCTCTTGTTGGACTAACATTTCTATCTAGCATGTTTCAGATAAGTTCAACAATGGAGTGGCATGGACTAAAGGTTGTGGGAACTCCTTCAAGATGCTAAGGACAAAGGATTGGCTAAAGCTTCAAGCTCAAGACTCTTCATTTTATATTTTAGTGATCCAAGATCACATTGAGTCCATAGGAAAAGCCAATACTATCAAGGAGGGATGAGGTGTTGCTTAATGAGCCTCTTGCTTCATGTGCTTAATGATATGCTCCAAAATCCTCAGATACTTTCCCACTTCCACATATGACCTAAACCCTAAGCCAAACTCGGTCCTACCGATCCTTCCTATCCGGCGCCACCGAGTTTCACCTGTCATAAGCCACTGCCAAACCCTAATCAGTTCGGTCTCACCGATGGGATCTCGGTCTCACCGAGATGGGCTTGCAAACTCTCTGTTACCCATTGCAATATTCTCGGTCCCACCGAGATATGCAATCGGTCCCACCGAGTTTGCTTGACCAAATCTCAGTTTCACTTATTACCCAAATTGGTCCCACCGAGTTTGTGTAATCGGTCTCACCGAGATTACGTTATGCCCAAACCCTAACCATATCGGTCCTACCGAGTTGCATGTCAGTCCCACCGAAAATCTCTAACGGTCACTAGGTTTACCTTTCCGGTCCGACCGAGTTTGTTGATTCGGTCCCACCAAGATTGGAAAACTGTGTGTAACGGTTGGATGTTGTGTGGAGGTTATATATACCCCTCCACCTCCTCTTCATTCGTGGAGAGAGCCATCAGAACACATACACAATTCCAACTCATATGTTCTGAGAGAGAACCACCTACTCATGTGTTGAGACCAAGATATTCCATTCCTATCATATGAATCTTGATCTCTAGCCTTCCCAAGTTGCATTCCACTCAAATCTTCTTTCCACCAAATCCAAATCCTACGAGAGAGAGAGAGTTGAGTGTTGGGGAGACTATCATTTGAAGCACAAGAGCAAGGAGTTCATTACCTACACACCATTTGTTACTTCTTGGAGAGTGGTGTCTCCTAGATTGGCTAGGTGTCACTTGGGAGCCTCCGACAAGATTGTGGAGTTGAACCAAGGAGTTTGTAAGGGCAAGGAGATCGCCTACTTCGTGAAGATCTACCACTAGTGAGGCAAGTCCTGTGTGGGCGATGGCCATGGTGGGATAGACAAGGTTGCTTCTTCGTGGACCCTTTGTGGGTGGTTGCTTCTTCGTGGACCCTTCGTGGGTGGAGCCCTGTGTGGACTCACGCAACCGTGACCCTTTGTGGGTGGAGGCCTTTGTGGACTCGCGCAACCGTTACCCTTCGTGGGTTGAAGTCTCCATCAACGTGGATGTAGGATAGCACCACCTATCCGAACCACAGGAAAAACATCCGTGTCTCCAGTTGCGTTTGAATTCTCCAAACCCTTTCCCTTACATTCTTGCAAGTTGCATGCTTTACATTCCGCTGCTCATATACTCTTTGCATGCTTGCTTGAAATGTATTATGTATGTTGAAATTGGGCCTAAACTCCACTTAAACCGAAAAGCTTAAAAATTGCAACTTTAGCATTGAGTGTCTAATCCCCCCCTCTAGACACATCTACTTCTAGATCCTACAGTCCCCTATTAAATCTTTGTTTTGCAATATGAATCTTGATAATGATGGTACTGAATATGATCCACCTTTACCTAGAAGGCGTTCCAAGAATTCGGAATTTGTTGATCTTGATGCTAAATTTGATAAAAGTGGGATTGAAGAAATTAAAACCCTAGATGTTGCTAAACTCACTATTGTGGATTTCATGGAATTTAACTATGAAAATTGCTCTTTGATTGATTGTATTTCCTTGTTTCAATCCGTGCTAAATTCTCCTCATGCTTATAGTCAAAATAAAGCGTTTACTAAACATATCGTTGATGCCTTGATGCAATCTTATGAATAAAAACTTGAATTGGAAGTTTCTGTCCCCAGAAAACTTTATGATGAGTGGGAACCAGCTATTAAAATTAAAATTAAATATCATGAATGCTATGCTTTATGTGATTTGGGTGCTTGTGTTCCACGATTCCAAAGACTTTGTGTGGTTTGTTAGGTTTCCGTGATTTTGATGATTGCTCTCTAAACTTGCACCTTGCGAATTCCACTATTAAGAAACCTATGGGAATAATTAATGATGTTCTTATTGTTGCAAATAGGAATTATGTGCCCATAGATTTTACTGTTCTTGACATAGATTGCAATCCTTCACGTCCTATTATTCTTGGTAGACCTTTCCTTAGAACGATTGGTGTAATTATTGATATGAAGGAAGAAAATATAAGATTCCAATTTAATTAAGGAAAGGCATGGAACACTTTCCTAGAAAGAAAATTAAATTACCTTATGAATCTATTATGAGAGCCACTTATGGATTGCCTACCAAAGATGGCAATACCTAGATCTATCCTTGCTTGTTATGCCTAGCTAGGGGAGTTAAACGATAGCGCTTGTTGGGAGGCAACCAAATTTTATTTTTATTCCTTGCTTTTTGCTCCTGTTTAGTAATAAATAATTTATCTAGCCTCTGTTTTGGTTGTGTTTTGTGTGTTTAATTAGTGTTTGTGCCAAGTAGAACCGTTGGGAAGACTTGGGGAAAGTCTTGTTGAACTTGCTGTAAAAAACAGAAACTTTAGCGCTCACGAGAACTGCTGTAATTTTTATTTGGAAAGTGCTATTTAGTTAATTCTTTTTGCATATGATTAATAGATAAATTCCTCACGTCCAGCAATTTATTTTAGAATTTTTGGGGTTCCAGATCTTGCGCTAGCTACATATTACTACAGACTGTTCTGTTTTTGACAGATTCTATTTTTCTTCTGTTGTTTGCTTATTTTGATGAATCTATGGCCAGTAAAATAGTTTATAAACCATAGAGAAGTTGGAATAAAGTATGTATAACACCAATATAAATAAAGAATGATTTCATTACAGTATATTGAAGTGGTCTTTTGTTTTCTTTCGCTAACGGAGCTCACGAGATTTTCTACTTTAAGTTTTGTGTTGTGAAGTTTTCAAGTTTTGGGTAAAGATTTGATGGATTATGGAAAAAGGAGTGGAAAGAGCCTAAGATTGGGGATGCCCATGGCATCCCCAAGATAATCTAAGGACACCTAAAATCCAAAGCTTGGGGATGCCCCGGAAGGCATCCCCTCTTTCGTCTTCGTTCATCGGTAACTTTACTTGGAGCTATATTTTTATTTACCACATGATATGTGTTTTGCTTGGAGCGTCTTGTATGATTTGAGTCTTTGCTTGTTAGTTTACCACAATCATCCTTTCTGTACACACCTTTTGAGAGAGCCATACATGATTTATAATTTGTTAGAATACTCTATGTGCTTCGCTTATATCTTTTGAGCTATATAATTTTGCTCTAGTACTTCACTTATATCTTTTAGAGCATGGTGGTAGATTTGTTTTATAGAAAATATTGATCTCTAATGCTTCACTTAGATTATTTTGAGAGTCTTAATATTATGGTAATTTGCTTAAAATCCTAATATGCTTGGTATACAAGATTAATAATAAAATTTTCTTATGAGTGTGTTGAATACTATGATAAGTTTGACACTTGATAATTGTTTTGAAATATAAAGATGGTGATATTAAAGTTGTGCTAGTTGAGTAGTTGTGAATTTGAGAAATACTTGTGTTGAAGCTTGTGATTCCCGTAGCATGCACGTATGGTGAACCATTATGTGATGAAGTCGGAGCATGATTTATTTATTGATTGTCTTCCTTATGAGTGGCAGTCGGGGACGAGCGATGGTCTTTTCCTACCAATCTATCCCCCTAGGAGCATGCACGTAATACTTTGCTTTGATACCTTGTAGATTTTGGCAATAAGTATATGAGTTCTTTATGACTAATGTTGAGTCCATGGATTATACGCACTCTAACCCTTCCACCTTTGCTAGCCTCTCTAATACCGCGCACCTTTCGCCGGTATCATACACCCACCATATACCTTCCTCAAAATAGCCACCATACCTACCTATTATGGCATTTCCATAGCCGTTCCAAGATATATTGCCATGCAACTTTCCACCGTTCCGTTTATCATGACGCACTCCATCATTGTCATATTGCATATCCCGGTACACCGCCGGAGGCATTCACATAGTCATATTTTGTTCTAAGTATTGAGTTGTAAGAAAAATAAAAGTGTGATGATCATCATTATTAGAGCATTGTCCCAGTGAGGAAAGGATGATGGAGACTATGATTCCCCCACAAGTCGGGATGAGACTCCGGACAAAAAAAAGAGAGAAGGAAAGAGGCCAAAAAAGAAAGAGAAAAGGCCCAAATAAAAAAAAGAAAAAATGAGAGAAAAAGAGAGAAGGGACAATGTTACTACCCTTTTACCACACTTGTGCTTCAAAGTAGCACCATGATATTCATAATAGAGAGTCTCTCATGTTATCACTTTCATATACTAGTGGGAATCTTTCATTATAGAACTTGGCTTGTATATTCCAATGATGGGCTTCCTCAAAATGCCCTAGGTCTTCATGAGAAAGCAAGTTGGATGCACACCCACTTAGGTTATTTTTGAGCTTTCATATACTTATAGCTCTAGTGCATCCGTTGCATGGCAATCCCTACTCACTCACAGTGATATCTATTGATGGGCATCTCCATGGCCCGTTGATACGCCTAGTTGATGTGAGACTATCTTCTCCACAACCACCACTCTATTCCACCTATAGTGCTATATCCATGGCTCACGCTCATGTATTGCGTGAAAATTGAAAAAGTTTTGAGAATGCCAAAAGTATGAAACAATTGCTTGGCTTGTCATCGGGGTTGTGCATGATCTAAATATTTTGTGTGGTGAAGATAGAGCATAGCCAGACTATATGATTTTGTAGGGATAACTTTCTTTAGCCATGTTATTTTGAGAAGACATAATTGCTTTGTTAGTATGCTTGAAGTATTATTATTTTTATGTCAATATGAACTTTTGTCTTGAATCTTTCGGATCTGAATATTCATACCACAATTAAGAAGAATTACATTAAAATTATGCCAAGTAGCACTCCGCATCAAAAATTCCGTTTTTATCATTTACCTACTCGAGGACGAGCAGGGATTAAGCTTGGGGATGCTTGATACGTCTCCAACATATCTATAATTTTTGATTGCTCCATGCTATATTATCTACTGTTTTGGACATTATTGGGCTTTATTATCTACTTTTATATTATTTTTGGGACTAACCTATTAACCAGAGGCCCAGCCCAGAATTGCTTTTTTTGCCTGTTTTAGGGTTTCGAAGAAAAGGAATATCAAACGGAGTCCAAACGGAATGAAACCTTCGGGAACGTGATTTTCTCAACGAATAAGACTAGAGAGACTTGGACCCTACGTCAAGAAAGGAAACAGGAGGCCACGAGGTAGGGGGCGCGCCCACCCCCACCAGGCACGCCCTGCACCCTCGTGGGCCCCTTGTTGCTCCACCGATGTACTCCTTCCTCCTATATATATCCACGTACCCCCAAACGATAAGATACGGAGCCAAAAACCTAATTCCACCGCCGCAACTTTCTGTATCCACGAGATCCCATCTTGGGGCCTGTTCCGGAGCTCCGCCGGAGGGGGCATCGATCACGGAGGGCTTCTACATCAACACCATAGCGCCTCCGATGAAGTGTGAGCAGTTTACCTCAGACCTACGGGTCCATAGTTAGTAGCTAGATGGCTTCTTCTCTCTTTTTGGATCTCAATACAATGTTCTCCCCCTCTCTTGTGGAGAACCATTCGATGTAATCTTCTTTTTGCGGTGTGTTTGTTGAGAACGATGAATTGTGGGTTTATGATCAAGTCTATCTATGAATAATATTTGAATCTTCTCTGAATTCTTTTATGTATGATTGGTTATCTTTGCAAGTCTCTTCAAATTATTAGTTTGGTTTGGCCTACTAGATTGATCTTTCTGTCAATGGGAGAAGTGCTTAGCTTTGGGTTCAATCTTGCGGTGTCCTTTCCCGGTGACATTAAGGGCAGCAAGGCACGTATTGTATTGTTGCCATCGAGGATAACAATATGGGGTTTTCTTCATATTGCATGAGTCTATCCCTCTACATCATGTCATCTTGCTTAAGGCGTTACTCTGTTTTTAACTTAATACTCTAAATGCATGTTTGATAGCGGTCGATGAGTGGAGTAATAGTAGTAGATGCAGGCAGGAGTCGGTCTATTTGTCTCGGACATGATGCCTATATACATGATCATACCTATATATTCTCATAACTATGCTCAATTCTGTCAATTGCTCAACAATAATTTGTTCACCCACCGTAGAATACTTATGCTCTCGAGAGAAGCCACTAGTGAAACCTATGGCCCCCGGGTCTATCTTTATCATATTGATCTCCTACTTCTTATAGTTATTTCCTTTGCTATTTACTTTGCCTGTATTTTACTTTGCATCTTTTATCATAAAAATACCAAAAATATTATATTATCATATCTATCAGATCTCACTCTCGTAAGTGGCCTTATAGGGACTGACAAACCCTATTTGCGTTGGTTGCGAGGATTTATTTGTTTTGTGCAGGTGCAAGGGACTCGCGCGTAGCCTCCTACTGGATTGATACCTTGGTTCTCAAAAACTGAGGGAAATACTTACGCTACTTTGCTGCGTCATCCCTTCCTCTTCAGGGAAAACCAACGCAGTGGTCAAGAGGTAGCAGTAACATACCGATGACAAAGGGAACAACGTATGTTGTTATGCGGTTTGACCGATAAAGATCTTCGTAGAATATGTGGGAGCCAATATGAGCATCCAGGTTCCACTATTGGTTATTGACTGGAGACGTGTCTCGGTCATGTCTACATAGTTCTCGAACCCGTAGGGTCCGCACGCTTAAAGTTCGATGACGGTTATATTTTGAGTTTATGTGTTTTGATGTACCGAAGGTTGTTCGGAGTCCCGGATGTGATCACGGACATGACGAGGAGTCTTGAAATGGTCGAGACGTAAAGATCGATATATTGGACGACTATGTTTGGACACCGGGAAGGTTCCGGAAGGTTTCGGACATTTGTCGGAGTATCGGGGGTTACCGGAACCCTCCTGAGAACTAATGGGCCTTGTTGGGCCCTAGTGGAGAGAGAGGGGGGCTGGCCAGGGCAAGAGGCGCGCCCCCTCCCCTTGAGTCCGAATAGGACAAGGAAGGGGGGGCGCCCCTCCTTGCCTGTCCCCTCTCCCACTCCTTCCTTCCCCCTCCTTCTTGGACTAGGAAAGGGAGGAGCAAACCTACTTGTAGTAGGTTTCCTCCTCCTAAGGCGCGCCACCCCCTTGGCCGGCCCTCTCCTCCTCCCTCCTTTATATATGGAGGAGGGGGGCACCCCATAGACACAACAATTGATCTCTTGATCTCTTAGCCGTGTGCGGTGCCCCCCTCCACCATAATCCACCTCGATAATATCGTAGCGATGCTTAGGCGAAGCCCTGTGTCGGTAGAACGTCATCATCGTCACCACACCGTCGTGCTGACGAAACTCTCCCTCAACACTTGGCTGGATCGGAGTTCAAGGGACGTCATCAAGTTGAACGTGTGCAGAACTCGGAGGTGCCGTACGTTCGGTACCTGATCGGTCGGATCGTGAAGACATATGACTACATCAACCGCGTTGTGCTAACGCTTCCGCTTTCGGTCTACTAGGGTACGTGGACACACTCTCCCCTCTCGTTGCTATGCATCACCATGATCTTGCGTGTGCGTAGGAATTTTTTTTGAAATTACTACGTTCCCCAACAATGGCACCCGAGCCAAGTTTTATGCGTTGATGTAATATGCACGAGTAGAACACAAGTGAGTTGTGGGCGATATAAGTCATACTTCTTACCAGCATGTCACACTTTGGTTTGGCGGTATTGTTGGATGAAGCGGCCCGGGCCGACATTACGCGTACGCTTACGCGAGACTGGTTCTACCGACGTGCTTTGCACACAGGTGGCGGGCGGGTGTCAGTTTCTCCAACTTTAGTTGAACCGAGTGTGGCTACGCCCGGTCCTTGAGAAGGTTAAAACAACACTAACTTGACAAACTATCGTTGTGGTTTTGATATGTAGGTAAGAACGGTTCTTGCTCAGCCCGTAGCAGCCACGTAAAACTTGCAACAACAAAGTAGAGGACGTCTAACTTGTTTTTGCAGGGCATGTTGTGATGTGATATGGTCAAGGCATGATGCTATATTTTATTGTATGAGATGATCATGTTTTGTAACCGAGTTATCGGCAACTGGCGGGAGCCATATGGTTGTCGCTTTATTGTATGCAATGCAATCGCCCTGTAATGCTTTACCTTATCACTAAGTGGTAGCGATAGTCATAGAAGCATAAGTTGGCGAGACGACAACGATGCTACGATGGAGATCAAGGTGTCGCGCTGGTGACGATGGTGATCATGACAGTCCTTCGAAGATGGAGATCACAAGCACAAGATGATGATGGCCATATCATATCACTTATATTGATTGCATGTGATGTTTATATTTTATGCATCTTATCTTGCTTTGATTGACGGTAGCATTATAAGATGATCTCTCACTAAATTATCAAGGTATAAGTGTTCTCCCTGAGTATGAACCGTTGCGAAAGTTCTTCGTGCTGAGACACCACGTGATGATCGGGTGTGATAGGCTCTACGTTCAAATACAACGGGTGCAAAACAGTTGCACACGCAGAATACTCTGGTTAAACTTGACGAGCCTAGCATATAACAGATATGGCCTCGGAACACTGAGATCGAAAGGTCGAGCGTGAATCATATAGTAGATATGATCAACATAGTGATGTTCACCATTGAAACTACTCCATCTCACGTGATGATCGGAAATGGTTTAATTGATATGGATCACGTGATCACTTAGAGGATTAGAGGGATGTCTATCTAAGTGGGAGTTCTTAAGTAATATGATTAATTGAACTTAAATTTATCATGAACTTAGTCCTGGTAGTATTAGCATATCTATGTTGTAGATCAATAGCTCGCGTTTAGCTCCCTTGTTTTTGATATGTTCCTAGAGAAGACTAAGTTGAAAGATGTTAGTAGCAATGATGCGGATTGGATCCGTGATATGAGGTTTATCCTCATTGCTACACAGAAGAATTATGTCCTTGATGCACCGCTAGGTGACAGACCTATTGCAGGAGCAGATGTAGATGTTATGAACATTTTGACAAAAGCTCGGTATGATGACTACTTGATAGTTAAGTGCACCATGCTTTACGGCTTAGAACCGGGACTTGAAAAATGTTTTGAACTCCACGGAGCATATAAGATGTTCCAAGAGTTGAAATTGGTATTTCATACTCATGCCCGTGTCGAGAGGTATGTGACCTCTGACGGTACTTTGCCCACAATTACTCAACCAGTGAGCATGTGCTCAGATTGTCTGGGTACTACAATTGCTTGAATCAAGTGGAGGTTAATATTCTAGATAAGATAGTAATTGACAGAATTCTCTAGTCACTATCACCAAGTTAGTAGAACTTTGTGATGAACTATAATATGCAAGGGATGACGAAAGTAATTCCTAAGCTCTTCGCAATGCTGAAATCGACGAAGGTAGAAATCAAGAAAGAGCATCAAGTGTTGATGGTTAACAAGACCACTAGTTTCAAGTAAAGGGACAAAGGGAAGAAAAGGGAACTTCAAGAAGAACGGCAAGCAAGTTGTTGCTCAAGTGAAAAGGCCCAAATCTGGACCTAAGCCTGAAACTGAGTGATTCTACTGCAAAGGACTAGTCACTGGAAGCGGAACTTCCCCAAGTATTTGGTGGATAAGAAGGATGGCAAAGTGAACAAAGCTATATTTGATATACATGTTATTGATGTGTACTTTACTAGTGTTTATAGCAACCCCTCGGTATTTGATACTGGTTCAGTTGCTAAGAGTAGTAACTCGAAACGGGAGTTGCAGAATGAACAGATACTAGTTAAGGGTGAAGTGACGATGTGTATTGGAAGTGGTTCCAAGGTTGATATGATCATCATCGCACACTCCCTATACTTTCAGGATTAGTGTTGAAATAAGTGTTATTTGGTGTTTGCGTTGAGCATGAATATGATTTGATTATGTTTATTGCAATACGGTTATTCATTTAAGTTAAAGAACAATTGTTGTTCTGTTTACATGAATAAAACCTTCTATGGTCATACACACCAACAAAAATGGTTTGTTGGATCTCGATCGTAGTGATACACATGAATATAATATTGAAGCCAAAAGATGCAAAGTTAATAATGATAGTGCACCTTATTTGTGGCACTGCCGTTTAGGTCATATTGGTGTAAAGCGCATGAAGAAACTCCATGCTGATGGAATTTTGGAATCACTTGATTGTGAATCACTTGATGCTTGCGAACCATGCCCTATGGGCAAGATGACTAAAACCCCGTTCTCCGGAACAATGGAGCGAGCAACAGATTTGTTGGAAATCATACATACTGATGTATATGGTCCGATGAATATTGAGGCTCGCGGCGGGTATCATTATTTTTTGACCTTCACAGATGATTTCAGCAGATATGGGTATATCTACTTGATGAAACATAAGTCTGAAACATTTGAAAAGTTCAAAGAATTTCAGAGTGAAGTGGAAAATCATCGTGACAAGAAAATGAAGTTTCTATGATTTGATCACAGAGACGAATAATTGAGTTACGAGTTTGGCCTTCGGTTAAAACAATGTGAAATAGTTTCACTACTCACGCCACCTAGAACACCACAGTGTAATGGTGTGTCCGAACATCGTAACCGTACTTTATTAGATATGGTGCGATCTATGATGTCTCTTACCGATCTACCACTATCGTTTTGGGGTTATGCATTAGAGATAGCTACATACACGTTAAATAGGGCACCATCTAAATCTGTGGAGACGACACCGTATGAACTGTGGTTTGGCGAGAAACCTAAGCTGTCGTTTCTTAAAGTTTGGGGCTACAATGCTTATGTGAAAAAAGTTTCAACCTAATAAGCTTGAACCCAAATCGGAGAAGTGCTTCTTCATAGGATACCCAAAATGTTGGGTACACCTTCTATCACAGATCCGAAGGCAAGATCTTTATTGCTGAGAATGGATCCTTTCTGGAGAAGGAGTTTCTCTTGAAAGAAGTGAGTGGGAGGAAAGTAGAACTTGATGAGGTTACTGTACCTGCTCCCTTATTGGAAAGTAGTTTATCACAAAAAACTGTTCCTGTGACTCCTACACCAATTAGTGAGGAAGCTAATGATGATGATCATGTAACTTCAGATCAAGTTACTACCGAACCTCATAGGTCAACTAGAATAAGATCCGCACCAGAGTGGTACGGTAATCCTGTTCTGGAGGCCATGTTACTTGACCATGACGAACCTACGAACTATGAGGAAGCGATGATGAGCTCAGATTTCGCAAAATGGCTTGAGGCCATGAAATCTGAGATGGGATCCATGTATGAGAACAAAGTGTGGACTTTGGTTGACTTGCCCGATGATCAGCAAGCCATTGAGAATAAATGGATCTTCAAGAAGAAGACTGATGCTGACAGTAATGTTACTATCTATAAAGCTTGACTTGTTGCAAAATGTTTTCGACAAGTTCAAGGGATTGACTACGATGAGACTTTCTCACCCGTAGCGATGCTTAAGTCTGTCCGAATCATGTTAGCAATTGCCGCATTTTATGATTATGAAATTTCGCAAATGAATGTCAAAACTGCATTCCTGAATGGATTTCTGGAAGAAGAGTTGTATATGATCCAACCGGAAGGTTTTGTCGATCCAAAGGGAGCTAGCAAAGTGTGTAAGCACCAGTGATCCATTTATGGACTGGTGCAAGCATCTCGGAGTTGGAATGTACGTTTTGATAGTGTGATCAAAGCATATAGTTTTATACAGACTTGCGGTGAAGCCTGTATTTACAAGAAAGTGAGTGGGAGCACTACAACCTTTTTGATAAGTATATGTGAGTGACATATTGTTGATCGGAAATGATGTAGAATTTTATGGAAAGCATAAAGGAATATTTGAAAGGAGTTCTTCAAAGAAAGACCTCGGTGAAGCTGCTTACATATTGAGCATCAAGATCTATAGAGATAGATCAAGACACTTGATAATTTTTTTTAATGAGTACATACCTTGACAAGATTTTGAAGTAGTTTAAAATGGAACAATCAAAGAAAGAGTTCTTGCCTGTGTTGCAAGGTGTGAAATTGAGTAAGACTCAAAGCCCGACCACGGCAGAAGATAGAAAGAGAATGAAAGTCATTCCCTATGCCTCAGCCATAGGTTCTATAAAGTATGCCATGCTGTGTACCAGATCTATTGTATACCCTACACTGAGTTTAGCAAGGGAGTACAATAGTGATCTAGGAGTAGAGCACTGGACAACGGTCAAAATTATCCTTAGTGGAATAATGATATGTTTCTCGATTATGGAGGTGCAAAAGGTTCGTCGTAAAAGGTTACGTCGATCCAAGTTTTGACACTGATCCAGATAAATCTAAGTCTCAATCTAGATACATATTGAAAGTGGGAGCAATTAGCTATAGTAGCTCCGTGCCGAGCATTGTTGACATAGAAATTTGCAAAATACATACGGATCTAAATGTGGCAGACCCGTTGACTAAAGTTCTCTCACAAGCAAAACAAGATCACACCTTAGTACTCTTTGGGTGTTAATCACATAGCGATGTGAACTAGATTATTGACTCTAGTAAACCTTTTGGGTGTTGGTCACATGACGATGTGAACTATGGGTGTTAATCACGTGGTGATATGAACTATTGGTGTTAAATCACATGGTGATGTGAACTAGATTATTGACTCTAATGCAAATGGGAGACTGAAGAAAATATGCCCTAGAAGCAATAATAAAGATATTATTTATTTCCTTATTTCATGATAAATGTTTATTATTCATGCTAGAATTGTATTAATCGGAAACTTAGTACATGTGTGAATACATAGACAAACATAGTGTCACTAGTATGCCTCTACTTGACTAGCTCGTTAATCAAAGATGGTTGAGTTTCCTAGCCATGGACATGAGTTGTCATTTGATTAACGAGATCACATCATTAGGAGAATGATGTGATTTACTTGACCCATTCCGTTAGCTTAGCACTTGATCGTTTAGTATGTTGCTATTGCTTTCTTCATGACTTATACATGTTCCTATGACTATGAGATTATGCAACTCCCGTTTACCGGAGGAACACTTTATGTGCTACCAAACGTCACAATGTAACTGGCTGATTATAAAGGTGCTCTATAGGTGTCTCCGAAGGTACTTCTTGGGTTGGCGTATTTCGAGATTAGGATTTGTCACTCCGATTGTCGGAGAGGTATCTCTGTGCCCACTCAATAATGCACATCACTATAAGCCTTGCAAGCATTGCAACTAATGAGTTAGTTGCGGGATGATGTATTACAGAACGAGTAAAGAGACTTGCCAGTAACGAGATTGAACTAGGTATTGAGATACCGACGATCGAATCTCGGGAAAGTAACATACCGATGACAAAGGGAACAACGTATGTTGTTATGTGGTTTGACCGATAAAGATCTTCGTAGAATATGTGGGAGCCAATATGAGCATCCAGGTTCCGCTATTGGTTATTGACCGGAGACTTGTCACGGTCATGTCTACATAGTTCTCGAACCCGTAGGGTCTGCACGCTTAAAGTTCGATGACGGTTATATTATGAGTTTATGTGTTTTGATGTACCGAAGGTTGTTCGGAGTCCTGGATGTGATCACGGACATGACGAGGAGTCTCGAAATGGTCGAGACGTAAAGATCGATATATTGGACGACTATGTTTGGACACCGGAAAGGTTCCGGAAGGTTTCAGACATTTATCGGAGGTCCAGGGGTTACCGGAACCCCCCCTCCCCCGGGAACTAATGGGCCTTGTTGGGCCCTAGTGGAGAGAGAGGGGGGACGGCCAGGGCAAGAGGCGTGCCCCTTCCCTTGAGTCCGAATAGGACAATGAAGGGGGGGCGCCCCTCCTTGCCTTTCCCCTCTCCCACTCCTTCCTCCCCCCTCCTTCTTGGACTAGGAAAGGGGGGGGGCAAACCTACTTGGAGTAGGTTTTCCCCCTCCTAAGGCGCGCCACCCCCTTGGTCGGCCCTCTCCTCCTCCCCCTTTATATACGGAGGAGGGGGGCACCCCATAGACACAACAATTGATCTCTTGATCTCTTAGCCATGTGCGGTGCCCCCATCCACCATAATCCACCTCGATAATATCATAGCGGTGCTTAGGCGAAGCCCTGCGTCGGTAGAACGTCATCATCGTCACCACGCGGTCGTGCTGACGAAACTCTCCCTCAACACTCGACTTGATCAGAGTTCAAGGGATGTCATCGAGTTGAACATGTGCAGAACTCGGAGGTGCCGTGCGTTCGGTACTTGATTGGTCAGATCGTGAAGATGTACGACTACATCAACCGTGTTGTGCTAACGCTTCTGCTTTTGGTCTACGAGGGTACGTGGACACACTCTCCCCTCTGGTTGCTATGCATCACCATGATCTTGCGTGTGCGTAGGAATTTTTTTGAAATTACTATGTTCCCCAACATATCCTACCTAATATAAACGTGCATTGCACGTACATTATTACTAGTAATACAAAGCAAGACATTTGACAAGTTTGCTCGGTGTGAACTGAACACCCAACCGAATAAGCCGTTTAGCTGAATTATCGGTTAACTATTTTTCCCTGTTCATTTCGGTTTGTAGTTTTGCTAACAGAAATTTAAAATAAACCGAATGGTAAAAACCGAGTTTTCAATTTCTACCGGCTACCATGAGATTAGAGAAAAATTCATAAAATTTAAAATGAACTAATTGTCGTACTTGATATGCCTATATAAAGCAATCGTGTCCAATATCATTTCTCCATTGTGTCTATATCACCATATATTATCTTAAAATTTAAAGGTTACAAATTATGCAATCCTAACACTTATATTACAAATGCATTGGTGTTACCAAATAATATTTTATGTGAAATTAATTTCATAGTGACATGCCATCTAAATCGAAATAAAGCAAAAATATGACAAGATCACATTGGTCCATGAGACAAGTTGTGCACACATGAAATAGTTATGCAGGTTTCTATAGATATACTATAGTTTGTTTTCATGCGGTTGTACCTCTTTTAGTAAATTTAAATATCTTCATAGATGTTTTCAGAATATACGAGTTTGAAAATATCTTAATAAAAATTTGTTAGATCTCCCCTCTCGGAGGGAAGTTTCCTCGCCAGAATCACTCCGTGAGAGAGCAAAAGTACTCCGCCTCGGTTCCACCTTGCAGGAAAAAGACCTCAAGGCCACTCCATGAGAGATCAAAAGTACCGAATACTTTATGTGGTTTTTTCAAGGAAAAATGAGATTTTATAGCCAAAGGGCATCGAGTATGCAACCACGTGGCCACCGGATAGGCCCACCATGTGGACAGGCCGTCTGGTGCCCCATGTGGCTCCCCTCTAGCCCTCCTTTGATCTCCGGTCTTCATATTTTCTAGAACTAATTCACAAAAATTTCTGACATGTTTGGTGCAATGATTTTTTTTCTTTTGTTGCAAATTAGGTGCAGAGTTTCAGCTATCTGGTAAATTCCCTCTCTAGGTATACCTTGCAATTAAGAAAGAAAAGACATTTGAATTGCATCATAATGTGAAATATATTGAAATAGGGCAAATTATAATAGAAAATAGTGATGAAAAATGGACGTATCAAAGACTATATCGGGTCCTCATGGTAGGAAACAATGTCTTCTTGTACAAGCGCAAGAAGGTGCTAAGAAGGATGTGGGGAGGGCATTCAAAGTGCTCCAAGCTGGTTGGGGTATTGTTCTTGGAGCTGCAATGATGTGGGAAGCTGAGACACTTTGACATGTCATGACATGTTGTGTAATTGTGCACAACATGATTGTCAAATATGAGGGTGAGGGGCAGTCCGCACCCATGATTCTAAGAAGTCCGGTGTTCAGGTCCGCCTCCCCGAACAATTGGCGGAGCATATTACCAACTTTCGGGAGACGCATCGACAACTTTGAAATCAAAGTGTGATGTCTACTACAAAACCTTCTTCTTGTAGATGTTGTTGGGCCTCCAAGTGCAGAGGTTTGTAGGACAGTAGCAAATTTCCCTCAAGTGGATGACCTAAGGTTTATCAATCCGTAGGAGGCGTAGGGTGAAGATGGTCTCTCTCAAGCAACCCTGCAACCAAATAACAAAGAGTCTCTTGTGTCCCCAACACACCCAATACAATGGTAAATTGTATAGGTGCACTAGTTCGGCGAAGAGACGGTGATACAAGTGGTATATGGATGGTAGATAATAGTTTTTGTAATCTGAAAATATAAAAACAGCAAGGTAATGAATGGTAAAAGTGAGCATAAACGGTATTGCAATGTATTTAAACAAGGCCTAGGGTTCATACTTTCGCTAGTGCAAGTTCCCTCAACAATAATAACATAATTGGATCATATAACTATCCCTCAACATGCAACAAAGAGTCACTCCAAAGTCACTAATAGCGGAAAACGAACGAAGAGATTATGGTAGGGTACGAAACCACCTCAAAGTTATTCTTTCCAATCAATCCGTTGGGCTATTCCTATAAGTGTCACAAACAGCCCTAGAGTTTGTACTAGAATAACACCTTAAGACACAAATCAACCAAAACCCTAATGTCACCTAGATACTCCAAAGTCACCTCAAGTATCCGTGGGTATGATTATACGATATGCATCACACAATCTCAGATTCATCTATTCAACCAACACATAGAACCTCAAAGAGTGCCCCAAAGTTTCTACTGGAGAATCACGACGAAAACGTGTGCCAGCCCCTATGCACAGGTTCATGGGCGGAACCCGCAAGTTGATCACCAAAACATACATCAAGTGAATCACGTGATATCCCATTGTCACCATAGATACGCACGGCAAGACATACATCAAGTGTTCTGAAATCTTTAAAGACTCAATCCGATAAGATAACTTCAAAGGGGAAACTCGATCCATTACAAGAGAGTAGAGGGGGAGGAGAAACATAAGATCCAACTATAATAGCAAAGCTTGCGATACATCAAGATCGTGCCAAATCAAGAACACGAGAGAGAGAGAGAGAGAGAGAGAGAGAGAGAGAGAGAGAGATCAAACACATAGCTACTGGTACATACTCTTAGCCCCGAGGGAGAACTACTCCCTCCTCATCATGCAGAGCACCGGGATGATGAAGATGGCCACCGGAGAGGGATTCCCCCCTCCTGCAGGGTGCCGAAACGGGTCTAGATTGGCTTTCGGTGGCTACGGAGGCTTCTGGCGGTGGAACTCCCGATCTATTCTGCTCCCGGATGTTTTTAGGGTATATGGAGATATATAGGTGGAAGAAGTAGGTCAGGGGAGCCACGAGGGGCCCACGAGGGTGGAGGGCGCGCCCAGGGGGTGGGCGCGCCCCCTGCCTTGTGGCCTCCTCGTTGCTTCCCTTACATGGACTCCAAGTCTCCTGGGTTGCTTTCCTTCCAAAAATAAGTTTCGTGAAGTTTCTGGTCAATTGGACTCCGTTTGATTTTCCTTTTCTGCGATACTCTAAAACAAGGTAAAAATAGAAACTGGCACTGGGCTCTGGGTTAATAGGTTAGTCCCAAAAATCATATAAAATAGCATATAAATGCATATAAAACATCCAAGGTTGATAATATAATAGCATGGAACAGTCAAAAATTATAGATACGTTGGAGACGTATCAGCATCCCCAAGCTTAATTCCTGCTCGTCCTCGAGTAGGTAAATGATAAAAACAGAATTTTTGATGTGGAATGCTACCTAACATATTTCTCTAAGTAATTCTTCTTTATTGTGGCAAGAATATTCAGATCCATAAGATTCAAGACAAATGTTTAATATTGACATAAAAACAATAATACTTCAAGCATACTAACAAAGTAATCATGTCTTCTCAAAATAACATGGCTAAAGAAAGCTATCCCTATAAAATCATATAGTCTGGCTATGCTCCATCTTCACCAAACAAAGTATTAAATCATGCACAACCCCGATGACAAGCCAAGCAATTGTTTCATACTTTTGATGTTCTCAAACTTTTTCAATCTTCACGCAATACATGAGCGTGAGCCATGGATATAGCACTATATGTGGAATAGAATGGTGGTTGTGGAGAAGACAAAAAGGAGAAGATAGTCTCACATCAACTAGGCGTATCAACGGGCTATGGAGATGCCCATCAATAGATATCAATGTGAGTGAGTAGGGATTGCCATGCAACGGATGCACTAGAGCTATAAGTGTATGAAAGCTCAACAAAAGAAACTAGTGGGTGTGCATCCAACTTGCTTGCTCACGAAGACCTAGGGCATTTTGAGGAAGCCCATCATTGGAATATACAAGCCAAGTTCTATAATGAAAGATTCCCACTAGTATATGAAAGTGACAACATAGGAGACTCTCTATCATGAAGATCATGGTGCTACTTTGAAGCACAAGTGTGGTAAAAGGATAGTAGCATTGTCCCTTCTCTCTTTTTTTATTTTTTATTTTGTCCTTCTCTTTTTTTATGGCCTCTTTTCTCTTCCTTTTTTTTATTTAGGCTTCTTTGGCCTCTTTTATTTATCTATTTTCGTCCAGAGTCTCATCCTGACTTGTTGGGGAATCATAGTCTCCATCATCCTTCCCTCACTGGGACAATGCTCTAATAATGATGATCATCACACTTTTATTTTCTTACAACTCAAGAATTACAAATCGATACTTAGGACAAGATATGACTCTATATGAATGCCTCCGGCGGTGTACAGGGATGTGCAATGACTCATGAGTGACATGTATGAAAGAATTATGAACGGTGGCTTTGCCACAAATACAATGTCAACTACATGATCATGCAAAGCAATATGACAATGGTGGAGCGTGTCATAATAAACGGAATGGTGGTAAGTTGCATGGCAATATATCTCGGAATTGCTATGGAAATGCCATAATAGGTAGGTATGGTGGCTATTTTGAGGAAGGTATATGGTGGGTTTATGGTACCGGAGAAAGTTGCGCGGTACTAGAGAGGCTAGCAATGGTGGAAGGGTGAGAGTGCGTATAATCCATGGACTCAACATTAGTCATAAAGAACTCACATACTTATTGCAAAAATCTATTAGTTATCGGAACAAAGTACTACGCGCATGCTCCTAGGGGGATAGATTGGTAGGAAAAGACCATCGCTCGTCCCCGACCGCCACTCATAAGGAAGACAATCAATAAATAAATCATGCTCCGACTTCATCACATAACGGTTCACCATACGTGCATGCTACGGGAATCACAAACTTTAACACAAGTATTTCTCAAATCCACAACTACTCACTAGCATGACTTTGATATTATTACCTCCATATCTCAAAACAATCATCAAGTATCAAACTTCTCTTAGTTTTCAATGCACTCTATATGAAAGTTTTTATTATATCCCTCTTGGATGCCCATCATATTTAGGACTAATTTCATAACCAAAGAAAATTACCATGCTGTTCTAAATACTCTCGAAATAACATAAGTGAAGCACGAGAGTTCATCTAATTCTTCAAAATAAACCACCACCGTGCTCTAAAAAGATATAAGTGAAGCACTAGAGCAAACGACAAACTACTCCGAAAGATATAAGTGAAGATCAATGAGTAGTCGAATAATTATGCAACTATGTGAAGACTCTCTAACATTTAAATATTTCAGATCTTGATACTTTATTCAAAAAGCAAGCAAAACAAAATAAAATGACATCTAAGAATAGCAAACATCATGTGAAGAAGCAAAAACCTAGGATCAACCGATACTAACCGATAGTTGTTGAAGAAGAAAGGTGGGATGCCAACCAGGGCATCCCCAAGCTTAGACGCTTGATACTTCTTGAAATATTATCTTGGGGTGCCTTGGGCATCCCCAAGCTTGAGCTTTTGTGTCTCCTTAATTTTCTCTCATATCAAGGTCTCCCTAAATCTCAAAAGCTTCATCCACACAAAACTCAACAAGGACTCGTGAGATAAGTTAGTATAAACCATTGCAAAAACCTTATCACACTCTACTGTAGAAAATCACTAAAATTATTATTCAACATTTCATACTAAATGCCCCTGCATATTTAAAAGTCCTATCGTCAAATAGAATCATTAGAGAAGCAAACATATGCAAACAATGCAAACATAACAGCAATCTGCCTAAACATGACAGTCTGTAAAGAGTGCAGCAAGATCCATACTTACCTAACTCCAAAAATTATGAAAGAAAATTCCCACTGTAGTAAATTTATCAGAGCTTAATATGCAAAAGGTTTCACCATTTTATCACATACTGACTTTTCTAGGGAATTATTGCAACAGCGCTAAACTTTCTGTTTTCAAACAGCAACATGTGGACTTCTAAAATAGGCATAGTAAAGGCTATCAATGCCACTTTTATTAAAATAAAAGATGCAAAACATTGTTCTAAATAACATCAAGAAAATACTAACAAAATAAATTGACGCTCCAAGCAAAACACATATCATGTGGTGAATAAAAATTTAGCTCCAAGTAAAGTTACCGATGAACGAAGACGAAAGAGGGGATGCCTTCCGGGGCATTCCCAAGCTTAGGCTCTTGGTTGTCCTTGAATATTACCTTGGGGTGCCATGGGCATCCCCAATCTTAGGCTCTTGCCACTCCTTGTTCCATAATCCATCAAATCTTTACCCAAAACTTGAAAACTTCACAACACAAAACTCAAAGTAGAAAATCTCGTGAGCTCCGTTAGCGAAAGAAAACAAAAGACCACATCAAGGTACTGTAATGAACTCATTCTTTATTTATATTGGTGTTAAACCTACTGTATTCCAACTTCTCTATGGTTTATAAACTATTTTACTATCCATAGATTCATCAAAATAAGCAAACAACACACGAAAAACAGAATCTGTCAAAAGCAGAAAAGTCTGTAGTAATATGTAACTAACGAACACTTCTGGAACCCCAAAAATTCTAAAATAAATTTATGGACGTGAGGAATTTATCTATTAATCGTCTGAAAAAAGAATTAACTAAATATCACTCTCTAATAAAAAATGGCAGCAATTCTCGTGAGCGCTAAAGTTTCTGTTTTTTACAGCAAGATCAACAAGACTTTCCCCAAGTCTTCCCAAAGGTTCTAATTGGCACAAACACTAATTAAACACATAAAACCACATCTAAACATATGCTAGATGATTAATTTATTACTAAACAGGAACAAACATCAAGGAACAAAAATAAAGTTGGGGTTGCCTCCCAACAAGCGCTATCGTTTAACGGCCCTAGCTAGGCATGATGATTTCAATGATGCTCACATAAAAGAGAGGAATTGAAACATAAAGAGAGCATCATGAGGAATATTACTAGCACATTTAAGTCTAACCCACTTCCTATGCATAGGGAATTTGTGATCAAACAGCTTGTGGGAACAAGAATCAACTTGCATAGGAAGGTAAAACAAGCATAACTTCAATACTTTAAGCACATAGAGAGGAAACTTGATGTTATTGCAATTCCTACAAGCATATATTCCTCCCTCATAATAAATTTCAGTAGCATCATGAATGAATTCAAAAATATAGCTATCACATAAAGCATTATTTTCATGATGCATAAGCATAGAATTTTTATTACTCTCCACATAAGCAAATTTCTTCTCAAGAATAGTAGTGGGAGCAAACTCAACAAAATAATTATCATGTGAGGCATAATCCAATTGAAAGTTAAAATCATGATGACAAGTTTCATGGATATCATTAATCTTTATAGCATACAAGTCATCACAATAATCATCATAAATAGGGGGCATGCTCTCATCATAATAAATTTGCTCATCAAAACTTGGGGGACAAAAAATATCATCTTCATCAAACATAGCATCCCCAAGCTTGTGGCTTTGCATATCATTAGCATCATGGATATTCAAGGAATTCATACTAACAACATTGCAATCATGCTCATCATTCAAATATTTAGTGCCAAACATTTTAATGCATTCTTCTTCTAATACTATGGCACAATTTTCCTTTCCATCATACTCACGAAAGATATTAAAAAGATGAAGCGTATGAGGCAAACTCAATTCCATTTTTTTTGTAGTTTTCTAAACTAGTGCTAAAACAAGAAACAAAAAGATTCGATTGCAAGATCTAAAGATATACCTTCAAGCGCTAACCTCCCCGGCAACGGCGCCAGAAAAGAGGTTGATGTCTACTACACAACCTTCTTCTTGTAGACGTTGTTGGGCCTCCAGGTGCAGAGGTTTGTAGGACAGTAGCAAATTTCCCTCAAGTGGATGACCTAAGGTTTATCAATCCGTAGGAGGCGTAGGGTGGAGATGGTCTCTCTCAAGCAACCCTGCAACCAAATAATAAAGAGTCTCTTGTGTCCCCAACACACCCAATACAATGGTAAATTGTATAGGTGCACTAGTTTGGCGAAGAGACGGTGATACAAGTGGTATATGGATGGTAGATAATAGTTTTTGTAATCTGAAAACATAAAAACAGCAAGGTAATGAATGGTAGAAGTGAGCGTAAATGGTATTGCAATGTATTGAAACAAGGCCTAGGGTTCATACTTTCGCTAGTGCAGGTTCCCTCAACAATAATAACATAATTGGATCATATAACTATCCCTCAACATGCAACAAAGAGTCACTCCAAAGTCACTAATAGCGGAGAACGAACGAAGAGATTATGGTAGGGTACGAAACCACCTCAAAGTTATTCTTTCCAATCAATCCGTTGGGCTATTCCTATAAGTGTCACAAACAGCGCTAGAGTTTGTACTAGAATAACACCTTAAGACAAAAATCAACCAAAACCCTTATGTCACCTAGATACTCCAATGTCACCTCAAGTATCCGTGGATATGATTATACGATATGCATCACACAATCTCAGATTCATCTATTCAACAACCACATAGAACCTCAAAGAGTGCCCCAAAGTTTCTATCGGAGAATCACGACGAAAACATGTGCCAACCCCTATGCATAGGTTCATGGGCGGAACCCGCAAGTTGATCACCAAAACATACATCAAGTGAATCACTTGATATCCCATTGTCACCACAGATACGCACGGCAAGACATACATCAAGTGTTATCAAATCTTTAAAGACTCAATCCTATAAGATAACTTCAAAGGGGAAACTCAATCCATTACAAGAGAGTAGAGGGGGAGGAGAAACATAAGATCCATCTATAATAGCAAAGCTCGCGATAAGCATAGAATTTTTATTACTCTCCACATAAGCAAATTTCTTCTCATGAATAGTAGTGGGAGCAAACTCAACAAAATAATTATCATGTGAGGCATAATCCAATTGAAAGTTAAAATCATGATGACAAGTTTCATGGATATCATTAATCTTTATAGCATACAAGTCATCACAATAATCATCATAAATACGGGGCATGCTCTCATCATAATAAATTTGCTCATCAAAACTTGGGGGACAAAAAATATCATCTTCATCAAACATAGCATCCCCAAGCTTGTGGCTTTGCATATCATTAGCATCATGGATATTCAAGGAATTCATACTAACAACATTGCAATCATGCTCATCATTCAAATATTTAGTGCCAAACATTTTAATGCATTCTTCTTCTAACACTTTGGCACAATTTTCCTTTCCATCATACTCACGAAAGATATTAAAAAGATGAAGCGTATGAGGCAAACTCAATTCCATTTTTTTTGTAGTTTTCTAAACTAGTGCTAAAACAAGAAACAAAAAGATTCGATTGCAAGATCTAAAGATATACCTTCAAGCGCTAACCTCCCCGGCAACGGCGCCAGAAAAGAGGTTGATGTCTACTACACAACCTTCTTCTTGTAGACGTTGTTGGGCCTCCAGGTGCAGAGGTTTGTAGGACAGTAGCAAATTTCCCTCAAGTGGATGACCTAAGGTTTATCAATCCGTAGGAGGCGTAGGGTGGAGATGGTCTCTCTCAAGCAACCCTGCAACCAAATAATAAAGAGTCTCTTGTGTCCCCAACACACCCAATACAATGGTAAATTGTATAGGTGCACTAGTTTGGCGAAGAGACGGTGATACAAGTGGTATATGGATGGTAGATAATAGTTTTTGTAATCTGAAAACATAAAAACAGCAAGGTAATGAATGGTAGAAGTGAGCGTAAATGGTATTGCAATGTATTGAAACAAGGCCTAGGGTTCATACTTTCGCTAGTGCAGGTTCCCTCAACAATAATAACATAATTGGATCATATAACTATCCCTCAACATGCAACAAAGAGTCACTCCAAAGTCACTAATAGCGGAGAACGAACGAAGAGATTATGGTAGGGTACGAAACCACCTCAAAGTTATTCTTTCCAATCAATCCGTTGGGCTATTCCTATAAGTGTCACAAACAGCGCTAGAGTTTGTACTAGAATAACACCTTAAGACAAAAATCAACCAAAACCCTTATGTCACCTAGATACTCCAATGTCACCTCAAGTATCCGTGGATATGATTATACGATATGCATCACACAATCTCAGATTCATCTATTCAACAACCACATAGAACCTCAAAGAGTGCCCCAAAGTTTCTATCGGAGAATCACGACGAAAACATGTGCCAACCCCTATGCATAGGTTCATGGGCGGAACCCGCAAGTTGATCACCAAAACATACATCAAGTGAATCACTTGATATCCCATTGTCACCACAGATACGCACGGCAAGACATACATCAAGTGTTATCAAATCTTTAAAGACTCAATCCTATAAGATAACTTCAAAGGGGAAACTCAATCCATTACAAGAGAGTAGAGGGGGAGGAGAAACATAAGATCCATCTATAATAGCAAAGCTCGCGATAAGCATAGAATTTTTATTACTCTCCACATAAGCAAATTTCTTCTCATGAATAGTAGTGGGAGCAAACTCAACAAAATAATTATCATGTGAGGCATAATCCAATTGAAAGTTAAAATCATGATGACAAGTTTCATGGATATCATTAATCTTTATAGCATACAAGTCATCACAATAATCATCATAAATACGGGGCATGCTCTCATCATAATAAATTTGCTCATCAAAACTTGGGGGACAAAAAATATCATCTTCATCAAACATAGCATCCCCAAGCTTGTGGCTTTGCATATCATTAGCATCATGGATATTCAAGGAATTCATACTAACAACATTGCAATCATGCTCATCATTCAAATATTTAGTGCCAAACATTTTAATGCATTCTTCTTCTAACACTTTGGCACAATTTTCCTTTCCATCATACTCACGAAAGATATTAAAAAGATGAAGTGTATGAGGCAAACTCAATTCCATATTTTTTTGTAGTTTTCTAAACTAGTGCTAAAACAAGAAACAAAAAGATTCGTTTGCAAGATCTAAAGATATACCTTCAAGCGCTAACCTCCCCGGCAACGGCGCCAGAAAAGAGCTTGATGTCTACTACACAACCTTCTTCTTGTAGACGTTGTTGGGCCTTCAAGTGCAGAGGTTTGTAGGACAGTAGCAAATTTCCCTCAAGTGGATGACCTAAGGTTTGTCAATCCGTAGGAGGCGTAGGGTGGAGATGGTCTCTCTCAAGCAACCCTACAACCAAATAACAAAGAGTCTCTTGTGTCCCCAACACACTCAATACAATGGTAAATTGTAAAGGTGCACTAGTTCGGCAAAGAGACGGTGATACAAGTGGTATATGGATGGTAGCTAATAGTTTTTGTAATCTGAAAATATAAAAACAGCAAGGTAACGAATGGTAAAAGTGAGCGTAAACGGCATTGCAATGTATTGAAACAAGGCCTAGGGTTCATACTTTCGCTAGTGCAGGTTCCCTCAACAATAATAACATAATTGGATCATATAACTATCCCTCAACATGCAACAAAGAGTCACTCCAAAGTCACTAATAGCGGAGAACGAACAAAGAGATTATGGTAGGGCACGAAACCACCTCAAAGTTATTCTTTGCAATCAATCCGTTGGGCTATTCCTATAAGTGTCACAAACAGCCCTAGAATTTGTTCTAGAATAACACCTTAAGACACAAATCAACCAAAACCCTTATGTCACCTAGATACTCCAATATCACCTCAAGTATCCGTGGGTATGATTATACGATATGCATCACACAATCTCAGATTCATCTATTCAACCAACACATAGAACCTCAAAGAGTGCCCCAAAGTTTCTACCGGAGAATCACGACGAAAACATGTGCCAACCCCTATGCATAGGTTCATGGGTGGAACCCGCAAGTTGATCACCAAAACATACATCAAGTGAATCACGTGATATCCCATTGTCACCACAGAAACGCACGGCAAGACATACATCAAGTGTTATCAAATCTTTAAAGACTCAATCCGATAAGATAACTTCAAAGGGGAAACTCAATCCATTACAAGAGAGTAGAGGGGGAGGAGAAACATAAGATCCAACTATAATAGCAAAGCTCGCGATACATCAAGATTGTGCCAAATCAAGAACACGAGAGAGAGAGAGAGAGAGAGAGAGAGAGATCAAACACATAGCTACTGGTACATACCCTCAGCCCCGAGGGAGAACTACTCCCTCCTCGTCATGGAGAGCACCGGGATGATGAAGATGGCCACCGGAGAGGGATTCCCCCCTCCGGCAGGGTGCCGGAACGGGTCTAGATTGGCTTTCGATGGCTACGGAGGCTTCTGGCGGCGGAACTCCCGATTTATTCTGCTCCCGGATGTTTTTAGGGTATATGGAGATATATAGGCGGAAGAAGTACGTCAGGGGAGCCACGAGGGGCCCACGAGGGTGGAGGGCGCGTCCAGGGGGGTGGGCGCGCCCCCTGCCTCGTGGCCTCC
The DNA here is from genome assembly GCF_002162155.2 of Triticum dicoccoides. Taxonomy (NCBI): domain Eukaryota; kingdom Viridiplantae; phylum Streptophyta; class Magnoliopsida; order Poales; family Poaceae; genus Triticum; species Triticum dicoccoides. The sequence goes on from NC_041380.1 coordinate 590,840,723, forward strand.
TCGTTGCTTTCCTTACATGGATTCCAAGTCTCCCGGGTTGCTTTCCTTCCAAAAATAAGTTCCGTGAAGTTTCAGGAGAATTGGACTCCGTTTGATTTTCCTTTTCTGCGATACTCTAAAACAAGGTAAAAATAGAAACCGGCACTGGGCTCTGGGTTAATAGGTTAGTCCCAAAAATCATATAAAATAGCATATAAATGCATATAAAACATCCAAGGTTGATAATATAATAGCATGGAACAATCAAAAATTATAGATACGTTGGAGACGTATCAGAGTGCATATGCAACTTCTAAATGATCCTATGGAGCATATGCGGATCCACGTAGAAAATCCCTGAACTATGGTTTTTATGTTTTAATTATGCACTATCAACAAAATTGATGTTAGGACTACGTTTGAATTATGCATTTTGAAGTGTGAATAATTTGTATTTGTTCGTGTTACTTATTGTTTATGTGTGATGATCGATGTACATGAGGTTGTATGAATTCAATATTTCAGAAGTAATGGTTGTGGTAGCAACCAGAGTCATTTGAGGGCTGGCCCGGCGCTATCTCTGGATGGGTCCTGGAGCGTCCACAAACTTGCAGGGTTCCGGATTTGCCAACTCTGGCTTTCACATAAACACGAGAGAGGCCCGCATATTTTGGGGCTAAACTGACAAGGCCCGCAAATCCTGAGGCTAAACTGATGAGGCCTGCATATTCTGAGGCTAAATTGATGAGGCCCGCCCCGGCTTCCTTCACGCACGAGGACCCCCGCAGCCGCGCACCAGAGGCGCCCGTCCGCAAAACTCAGATCGAGATCCAGCATGCCGCGTGAACGACGCATCCGCTGCGCCGCCCAAGGCACGCTCCCACCAGCCACCACCGGCGCACAACAGATCGCGACCAACACCTCCCGGGATTGCCGCCCCGGCATCCCACGCTGGCGAGCCGCCGGCCACCACCCCAGAAGCACCTGACAACTCCCAGCGCCACCAACAGACCAGACCTCCCCTGGCACCTTTGGCAGCAGGGGGCCCGCCACCACCGCGGCGCACGGGCCGGCGGCAGCGGCGGCGAGCGGAGAAGCGGAGGAGTGAGCTTCGGGAGGAGGCGGGTCGCCCCCGGTGTCGCCTGGGGTAGCGACACTGGGGGAGCTCTATCGGACCGAGTTTTTTCTCGTAAGTTTTTCCAGCTCTATCAGAACGAGCAGCGTGGGCTGCGGGCAGCTGGGTTGTGCGGAGTTGCTGCTCGGGGGGAGCAGTGGTATGTCGGGGCGGCGGCCTCGGAAGGCGGTGCCGGTTGATTGCGCCGGGCGTGACGGAGCGGTGGATGTTGGGGCGGCGGCCCCGAGAGAATCACTATGGCGATCAGACTTCTGTGGCAACAATGATGATGAGAGCGATGTCGGCGACGCGACAATGGTTGCGGTAGTCCGATCTTCTCCGGTGTGTTCACGGTATTGCCTCGGTTTGTTTCTTGCTGTGGAGTCGAAGCTACGGCGGCGGGGCCCTGTGGTGTATGATGACCGGCTGCAGGTGGTCCGTTCGGCGATCTTCCGTGGCACCAGCCGTGCCTGGTTTTGTTCTTCTGAGTTCTCCGTCAGAGTCGGAGCTGCGTTGTCTGGCCGTAGGTTGACATGTCGTCGAATAGGGTGGGCTTTGCCCTGTGTGTTTCAGTCTTTGGGTGTGGGCTTGGCCCTTGTTGTTCCTGTTTTAGTCCGGTTTTCCGTAATTAACTTGGCAATTTTCTTCTGCTTAATTAATAGATGAGGCAATCTTTGCTCTGTTTCGAAAAAAGAAGAGACGTCAGCAAGGAAACAACGCAATCGGTCAGCAGTCCTCCATTATATGTATGTAGAACAGAGTAACGACATGGAGAGAGAGAGAGAGAGAAACCCCTCCCTCCTGGCCCTCGCGTCGCCCCGTTGGCCGACTCGGGGGCGACTAGGGTTTTGTAGCCGCCGCCACCCCTCCACTCCCTTCCTCCGCTCGCCGCTACCAAAGACGGCCGCCAGGAGCCCGCGCGGGCACCCGTGAAGGTCGCGGCAGGGTTCTCGGTGCTCCATTCCCCTCTCGAAGGCCAGTGGTTCCTGGGGTGGCAGCCCCAGCCGGAGAGGCGATGTCGTCGGGTGGTTAGCGGCGTTCGCAAGGGTGCTGGCCAACCTGCTTCGCCGCGCGGGCGGCGGGTGGCTGGTGGAATCTGGCCACGGCGTGAAGTCTTCTTCGTTAGATTTGGAGGTTCGAAATCCCTCTTCCCTGCTGCCTCTCTCTTGCCGGCGGCGGGGGCTAGCGATTTGTTCTTTGGCACCGGTGTTGGTGCGTGTTGGTGGCCAGCTAGGGGACTGGGGAAACCTTGGCCGGTCTAGCCGGCCCGGCGGCGGCAACGCCCAAGGGCATTGCTTTCCTTCATGGGGGCGCAACCGAGGTCCCTTGCTCTCCACCCCGACCCCCCTGCTCGGGTGAAAACCCTTTATCCAATGCGTATTTGGCGGCGGCGGCGCCTTCGCGTCGTGACCTTGCTGGAGGCGTCGTTTGGGGTGCTGGGCTTGGTCGGGAGGCTCTGTAGGTGAGGGATTGAGCTGCGTCCTCTTTGTTGTCTGATTCCATGAAGCTTGTCTCCAACTAGTTGGGCATGGACCGTGGCGGAGCGGCCGGCTAGGGATATCCCAAACTGAAGTGGTCGCACCATGTCCACCTTACGATGTGAGGGCGGCATTCTTCCGGTTCTAGGGTGAGCTTCTCAAAATCCCGACTATGCGGCACCTACAAGCCATGACGAGGGGCTAGGGTCCATCTTTGGTGATAGAGAAGGTAAATGTTGTTCCCCTTCTTCTCTAGGTGTTCTTGGAGCATGGCCCATCTTTGAAGGTTGGCTACGTCCGGCTCTGCTGCTCCGTTCTGCTACATATGATTCTAGTGTGGAGTGCTTGGCCTTTGTAATCTTAATTTTCATTTCATTAGTTGCTTGGAGGTTGTAGTGAGTGTTTCTTTTCAGTGTTCCCCATTGTATCATTCTGACCGTTGTAATTGGGTTGTTTGTTATAACTTCTGGTCGGTTGATGGTTTTATTAATTGAAAGCTGGGCCCTTCGTGAGCCTTGGTTCTAAAAAAATTATACGTATGTAAGTTCGACGTGCGTGACGATCGAACTGGACAACCAGACACGACGAAACACACAGCTACCTATGTATATACACCGTGTGCTATGGTATAAACTAAGCAACGGCAGGCTCGGTGGGGAGAAGAATATGTTTGTAATTCGGCGTGTATGCAGGCCATCCAATCCAATTGAAATCTCTGCAGCAGCCTAGGCCATATCCTCCACCGTGTATATCCTCGACGTACGTTAAGAAAACGCTGTAGTCACCACAGGCTTCGACGAAACGTTGTCGTACTGAGGCTGTTCGTACGTACCCGCATGGACGTGCTTGTACAACATCGATCTCACTCTTGTATTAAGGCGCCACATGCCTATGCGTGGCCATCCTACGCGTCTTATTTGAAAAATGATTAGTAACTTATTAAAAAATACAGATATATTGTGCGCATGAGAGAGAGAGAGAGAGAGAGAGAGAGAGAGAGAGAGAGAGAGAGAGAGTACGTCTCTAGCTTAGCTTATGTCTGCCGGCCTAAGAGTTAGTAAGACGTATGAACTTCGCCATGATGGACAAGCTATATCCATCCGCCGCCCTGAAAGCCCTCCAAAACCCCACCGTCTTGACCAACTGATGAAAGCACAACTTCTTAGTATCGTTGCTAACGACAAGGCGAAGTGGCCAAAATTAAAAGATTTCCCTAATATAGATGTAGACACTTGTAGTGATGATCTATATCTGGGTAGCAGTTTAGTGGTTAGTTTTAAAGTAGGCAATCTGACTAGAAAAATGGGGAAGTAATAGTCTGTCACGTAAAGTATTTTACGAAAAATACCACTGTAGCCAAATATAGATGACGAACATATAAGTTTGTTGGTGCATTCTTGGTACCTAAAACGCAGAACAGAACAAATAAGTTTGCAGTATCTCATGTGCAGGTGTGTGCAGTCGTGCAAGTGTACACGTATTTTGTGTCCGTGTTTGCCGGCATACATTTGTTCTAAGAGCATCTATAGCCGGACATAGCAAAAATAACCCCTTAAATGCATGGACGCGCCCGGTCAGTGACCGGGTGTGTCCGTTTTGAGTCCCTATTTATCCGCCTGCGTAGCCATAGTCCTCATTTTTCCCCTCATATGTCCGGTTACTTGCACATGATTAATGTAGATGAGGAGAGAGAACTAAAAGAATGAATAAAGAAAAAAAAATGTGGTCCGGGATAGGGCCACGTCCTACGTGGCGGAATGCCCGGGGCGAGCCCTCATGTCCTCCCCATATTTGAAATGGATATGAGGGTTCACAGACAGACCAGGCGTATAGGGATGATAGGAGGAGTCCGGTTGGGTCACTGACCGGGCGCGTCCGGAAGCGTATGAGAGATGGTTTGAGGTGTTCGTTGTAGATGCTCTAAGAAGATATTTTGTGTCCCTCGACGTATTTTGCGTGAACAATATGTGTAGTAAACATGCATGTACGCATCACCCGGACGTGCATAAAAACGAAAACATAATGTTCTAAGAAAGAAAAAAGAATATAAGCGCACACACAATATGCATTATAATTAACAGGATGTATTACCTTCACCATGAAAGACAAGCTACATTCATCCCCCCTTCCCCCGAAAACCCACCAAAACCCCACCGTCTTGACCAGCTGGCGAATTAATATTTTCGTCCTGAGGCTAGTCGTAATGAAAGTATTATAGGTAGTATCATGCGTGCCAACTAAGCAAATTTGTTGAGGTGGCATAGAATTAAATGAAGAAAAAAAAGGTTGAGTATCATATCATAATACCGTATCATATTAAATGTCGTACTACTATGTGTCATGCATGGCAATAAATAGAGTCACCCATGATACTAACATATGATACTATGCACTAGGGATGTAGTATCATACACTAGTATCATATGCATAATACTAGTATATGATACTAGCCATTACGACCAGCCTCACACTAACGTAGCCACGTACGTAACCATCTTCTTTAAAAAGTGCACCCCCCTTACTCTAATTGTTAACAACAAGGCACAATAGCCAAAATTTAAAGATTTCACTAATATAGATGTAGACCCTGATAGCATGGACATTGTTATCTTGGGCTGTTGGAACCTTTGGATTCAGAGGAATGAAAGAATTTTCAGAAACTTCACTCATTCCATTGAAGCCTGGAGGCATGCTTTCAAAGTTGATAAGGGCCCTCTTATCCATAGTATTCGGAGCAAACATGCTGTTTGATTTCAGGAGTGGCTTTTGGTAAACTTTTGGAACATTTTGATCATGATTCCTACAACTGTATTCGCAAAAGAAAAAAGATTCCTACAACTTGTATTGGATAGTCATAGTCTGTTCATGGCTAGTCTTTTGTAGGTTTTTCTTCTTTTGCTCCTCCCTTTTGTTATACGAGTTAATAGAAAACAAAATACCATAGAATAATTAATCTACTTTTCCGGGTTAAAAAATGAGAAAGAGAAAGTGTGAATATACGGGAGAGCGACAGAAATCTAGCGGCACGTTTCACGCTTAGTTTATACTACTGTATACCTCTGCCGGCCTAAGAAATAACAAGGTATGGCCTTCGCCACGATGGACATGGTATATCCGTCCATCGCCCTGAAAACCCTCCAACTAACGACTCTTCTCATCCTTCACATCAAAGTGGCAACTTACGTAGACCATCTTCTTAAGAAGGTGCACCTCCTTACTCTTGTTGTTAACGACAACACAATAGCCAAAATTAAAGATTTCACTGATACAGATGTAGACCTTGATAGTGATATATTTGGGTAATAGTCTAGTCATTAGTTTCAAAACAGGTATGTTATCTAGAAAAATGGGGAACAATATTAATAGTCTGTCACGTAAAGTGTTTTTTACCAAAAGTACCACTCTTAGGTAAATAGAAAAGGCGAACAAACAAGTTTGTTGGCACATTCTTCGTGCCTAAAACGTCCTCCCTCCGTCATATTATGGGATGCGGGGAGTAGAAGAATAAATAAGCTTGTGGTTTCCCATGTGCAAGTGTGCACATATTTTGTGTCCGAGTTTGTCAATATATATTTGTTCCAAGAATAGTATTTTGTTACCATGTTTTGTGTGAACAATATGTGCAGTAACCGTGCATGCATGCATCACTCGAACGTGCATAAAAATGAAAACACAACATTCTAAGAAAAAAAATGAGCGCAAACACAACATGCATGATAATTAACAAGAAGTGTGACCTTCACCACGATGGACAAGCTATATTCATCGGCCGCCCTGAAACCCTCCAAAACCCCACCGTTTTGACCAACTGTCACAGCCCCAGTTCTGGCCTTGCCTGTCTTGCATTAGCCTCCATGCATCATGTCTAAATTTTTATGAAACTTTGAAATGGGGGCTGATAAACCCTAGCAGCAAATGAAATTCAACTAGGGTCCAAATAAATTCATTTTCACTGAACCCAAAATGCCCTTCTAAAATGTTCATCATCTTTGCCTTGGTCCAGAACCCCTGACAAAAATGGTGCACATTTTACTAGGACAAAAGAGGGTCACTGAATTAAATCATATAATACTTGCATTTGGGCATTTAAATGCTATAGAATATTTCAAATGCCCAAATATTCATGAACTGAAATGTTTGCTGTAGGATATATCCCCAACAGTGGTCATGAGCAGTTTCATGAATTTTGGGATTGTTTCAATATTTTAAATAAAGCCACAAAGTTGCAGAATAATAGAAAACAGGAAATAATAAAAAGAGAGGAACCTACCTGGCAAAGCCACCTGGCCTGGTACTGTAGTGGCCCAGCTCCTCCAGCCGGCCCAGCCCACCTGGCTAGTGCCAGTCGTCTTCAACCTCTGCCAGTAGGCAGAGGCGAAGGCGGGCACGGCGCGCGCTGAGGCTGCCACCTCCTCCCTGCCTGCCTTACGCCCCTGAGGCTCTCTCCCAGCGCCACGGAGACGGACACGCGACCCCTGCACCTCTCCCTCTCTCTCCCTCGAGCGCCATCCCTCCTCTGTCTCTCTCGCGCGTGTCCGCCCGAACGCGCCCGTCGCCACCGACGCCGTTCGCCGCGGCCACAGCCACCGCCTCGCCTCCCCGACGCCTCCCAAAGCTCCGCCTCGACCTACTCTTCCTCCTCACCGCTCCAAGCGACGCCGGGAGCCCTGCAGTGACGCCATCGCCGTCGTCTTCACCGACGGGCACCGAAGATCGCCGGCCCCGATTCTCCGTCTCCAGGTCGTCCCCGAGCCCGCTGGCCTTCTCTGCCGCATCCTTGTGAGCTCCTACACCTCCCCCCGTGCTCGCCCCCTCTGTTCCGTCCTCTAACCACAGCCCCGCCATGGCCGAGCAATCGCCGCCGCCGCCGCGAAGCTCGCCGTCGCTAGCCGCCCCGCCTGACCAACCCAAGCATGGAGTCGTGCTCTGGGCTTCTCCAGGAACCCGTAGCGCGCCTCATGGTCGTCCGCTTGTGCACCGTGGCCTCGCACCCGTGCAACCCGTAGTTGCGCCGCCGCCAAAACTCGTCGCCGACGAGATTCCGGCCGCCCCTCGACCCCCTGCCTGGCCCATTGGATGCGCCCGAGCAAGGGCTTCTCCCCGATGCCTTCTGCAGGACAAACCGCAGCCCCTAGCATGTTTTCGGCGATCTTCCGCCGCGGTTGAGGTCGCCGCCGGCCAAACTCCGGCGTCCGACGTGGCTGTCATTAGGACTAACCTCCCCACCTAATTAACCACCTCACTGCCACTGACAGCCGGACCCCACTGAATTATTTAGAACCCTAACAAAATTAGTTAGACTTAAGTTAATCCCGGTGGACCCACACGTCAGAGTTGACTGTGCTGACGTGGGCGTTGACCTGGCCCACATGTCCGTGACACTGATGACCCCGGGTCACTGACCAGTGGACCCCACTGGTCAGGTTTGACCTGGACCGGCCTGTTGACCTGCTGACGTCATGATGATGTCAGGCTGATGCAGTAATCCTTTTCTGGATTTTAAATAAATCAGAAATGATTTGTTTAATTCAGAAAATATCCAAAACTTTGAAAAATCATAGAAATTCAATCGTAACTCCAAATAAGATAAATTATATATGAAAAATTATCAGAAAAATTCAAGGAATCCATCTGTACCATTTTCATGCATGTTTGAGCGAGTTAATCTCACTGTTTAGGATGAAACATGATTAGGGCAAATTTCATAATAGGTTTGGAGTTGGAATTTGATATAGTTTTGAATTCCACTTCAATTAAAATGACTTTCTGTTGCATTAGCCCAAAACACATTCATATTGCCATGTCATGATCATGCATCATATTGTTGCATTGCATTGATTGTGTCCTTCTCTGTTTGCCGGTAACCGTCCCCTCTCAGTCGACGATGTTTCCGACGATGTGATCGATGACACCGATGAAGAGCTATATTATCTTCAGAAGTGCCAGGCAAGCAAAAACCCCTTGTTCATTCCGATACAAGCCCACTCTCTCGCTCTTGCTCTCTTTTACTGCATTAGGACAACAACGATTCAACTGTTACATGCTGCGGTAGTTGAACCCCTTTCCTCTGCATGACCTGTCATTGCCACAGTAAATAGATGAAACCCACTAGCATGAGTAGGAGTTGTTTGAGCCCTGATGTGCCTACTCATTCTTGCTTGTTGTCATGCCTGCTACTGCTTAGAGTTGAGTCAGGTCTGATTCATCGGGAATGAATTGGAACGTGGTGAACATGTCCTACCGTTGAGAGCTAAGTGTGTGAACACAATTTGGTAAAGGTAGCGGTGAGAGGCCATGTAGTTATACATGGTAGGTTGTCTCATTGAAACCGTCCTCAGGAACTGAGTTCTGTGTTTGTGATCCATGAACAGTTACTACCACACATTGGGCTCCGGGCGCTCCAAGCTCTCTCGACTTATTAATCAACTTGATCTCTGCCCAGGAGTTGCAACTAGTTTCTGGTGTTTGTAGGTAGTGTTAGTAGTCTACCAAGTGGCACCCGGTACAGGTGGGCTTGGGACAGACTAGGCACAGTGGCACGGTGTACCAAGTGGCACCCGGATGGTGGGCTTGGGAACCCTGCACACATCGTTTGGGGCCGTGAGCGACACCCCGGCCGGATCTCCTTGCGGATGGAACCCGAATAGGTGATAAACCTGGACTAGAGACTTGGTGGTTAGTCAGGTCGTGGCCGACTCCCTCGCCCGGTTTCCGCTTGAAGGTTGCCGAGGTACATGACGTGTACAGGGCGATAAGTGGCGAGAGCGTGTGTGAAGAAGTACACCCCTGCAGGGTTATCATTATCTATTCGAATAGCCGGATTCCTCGGATATGGAACCTTGGACCCCTTGCATAGTTCATAGACAAGTGAAAGTGGATACTCTAAAACTCGCAAGATAAGTGTGAGTGCTATGGATGGCGTTCTCGCAGGGAGGCGGGAGCGGGTCCATAGTGGTGTATTGTTATGGTGAATTTGTGGACTCGTGTGCGCCACCTCAAAGAGTTACTTGCAGTCGTAGTTCAGGATAGCCACCGAGTCAAAGCTGGCTTGCTGCAGTTAAACTCCACCACCCTCTTTGTTGATACCGATGCATATGTGGTTAGTTCTGATGTAAGTCTTGCTGGGTACATTTGTACTCACGTTTTCTTATTTTATGTTTTGCAGAGAGACTTCAATCTCGCTAGTAGTTCCACGTGGGCTTCGATGTTTAGCTTGTTACCTCAGCTACGATCTTGTACCCTTGGGAGGGTCTGGTAGATAGTCAGGCTCCTCAGCCTTCTTCATTTTTAGTTGTCTGTACTCAGACAAGTTAAGCTTCCGCTTGTGCTTTGACTTGTATGCTCTGAATGTTGGGTCATGAGACCCATGTTTGTAATATCTCGCTCCTCGGAGCCTAATGAATAAATACTTGAGTCGTAAAGTTATGTTGTGATGCCTTGTTGTATTTACACATGTCGAGCATATTGTGTGTATGACTGAAATGCTTGGTGTGTGTGGGATCTGACAACCTAGTTGTTTATCCTTGGTAGCCTCTCTTATGGGGAAATGTAGTCTTGTGCTTCCATGAGCCATAGTAGTCCGCTACAGCCTGGTTCACCGGAGTCCTGCTAGCCCAGCACTACTGCTCAGGACACTTGACTAGCCGGCATGTGTTTCACTTTGTTCCTGTGTCTGTCCCTTCGGGGAAATGTCACGCGGTGACATCCGGAGTCCTGCCTAGCCTGCTATAGCCCGGGTTCCCGGAGTCCTGTTAGCCCAGTGCTACAGCCCGGATTCACACGCTGCTGACCGACATGCTCGATGTGATTCATGTATGCCTGTCCCCATAGGTTGGTGCCGCTTTGGGTTCACGATTAGCCATGTCGGCCCAGGTTCTTTGTCATATGGATGCTAGCGACACTATCATATACGTGAGCCAAAAGGCGCAAACGGTCCCGGGCCAGGTAAGGTGGCACCTGTGGGAATACCGTGCATGAGGCCGCAAAGTGATATGATGTGTTACATGCTAGATCGGTGTGACTTAGGGTCGGGGTCTTGACAGCTTTGGTATCAGAGCCTGACTGCCTGTAGGATTACCAAGCCATACTGGTCGAAGTTGAGTCTAGAAATGCTTTAGTTCTATAAGGGAATTGATTTTGGAAGGGAACGTAAGGCTCTTTTTACTCCTTATCCTCATGACCTTCTGATCTGAGTCATCTTATCTTTTCTACGGGGTTAAGTACTAGGCTTCTCTTCTATCTCTCAGGATGACGTGTTATTAAACCGTAGTTGCCTAGGATTGTTGAGTTCAAGCCTCAGTTCAGTTCCTACTACTTCCATATGTTCATAATTGGTCTTAGAACCTTGATATTGTGATGTTGAGTGGTTATGCCACCCTTTTTGCAGGATGTCTCAAATCATTTTGAGCATTTACAGCCGTTATGCTGTCCGAGTCATCCCAGGTTTCTAAATAGTCCGATGCATTTGCAAATCCCTTCTTTCTGTTCTCGATGTTCCTTTGGGCCAGATTAAGCACACTAATCGGTCTATTGAGGTACTCCGTTGCCTTGATATGTATGTTGGAGTTAGTATTATGGCCCTAGGTGTCTCAGAAGATTAACTAGTAATCTAGCTATGTTTTGTGTTCCCCGTGTGATGATTCTGGCCATCATTCTTGAAAGCATCCTGTGATGCCATTTAGTACTAGGTATTCTACTCCTGTGTTCTTGACCCAAGAATCATTCTGTTCACTTCGTGTTGATATTGTTGCTAGTTCCTTTAGGATATTAGTAACCTTTGCGATAGTCCTCGAGGCCCATGGTATTTCCTTCTTCCAAATACCATGAACCATTAAGGCAGAAGTTCTTTGAACCAAAATATCACCATTAGAGTACTCCTGAGGAGTTATCCATTCATAATTGTGACTTTGCCAGTCCTACCTCTCAGCATGGGTTATCCGGAAGAAATATGTTGAACTTGTTCGACATACTAACCTATGCATCCACAACTCAGAAAGTTGTATGTTCCTTTGAGTTGTCTCCCTCCAGTTATATTCCGACCTTCATCTATCAATTGATAGTCAGGAGTAGTCGTGCACTCGTGTTATCGATGCCTACTACTCTTGTGGTTCGTCAAGCCATTCTATTCCAGAATGACTAGGAGAAACAAACTCCAGTACCTCATCCATATCCAGGATTGGGTCAAAGCAGTTGTAATCCACAAATCAAATGCCAATATAGTTTTTGATTCTGTTCTACCTTGGAGTATTACCATCTTTATATCAAGAATGTCATGGAAATTGCACACCATCCTATGAACACTTGATACAGTGATACTTCTCGCCATCATTATTCATTCCTTGGTCCCCGTGTTATTGTAACCGGAACACCGACATGTGAACCATGATGTGTGAAATCAATACTCCTAGCAACCCTGTTGCTCGGTAGTTAATGGAGAATAATCTCATTCTTAGCGTGCTGGTTATTGAATCATCATCCGGAGATTGATCGTGTTACCTAGTCCATTTTTCCTGGTGCACTCTTCGGTCAACGAGTTAGGATTGTATCAATCCCTCGCTCTTCCTGATCATATCGTCTTGCCTGAAAAGCAAGATTGTTCTCGAGCTTAGTAACATATCGGTGGTTTGTGATTTTTTGAATATCTTCTCGAAAGTATTACCAGGTTGTTCCCTGATCGCTATGTTGAGTTCGTGATCATGTTGGTTTTTCTCTAAACCATCCATTCTCCAAGAATATGTGCTGGATACCCCGAGCTAGTTGGTTAAGCTAAACAACAACTTGGAGAGTTGGAAGATGGAAGCTTGTCCGACTTAGTTCATCACCAAGGGATATCCTTGTGTGTGTGCGTGTGTGTTGAAGAAAGATGATATCTTCAGCAATTGATCCTCGTGATCAATTGTCGGTGCTATTGTCTTACCCAAACTTTGATTTGAGTGTGGGCTATCGTCAAATCAAATCAGAACCAACGCTATTCGTAATGTTGTCTTACTCGTGGTTGGTTCCTCGAGTATACATCATTATATTCTTTGGGTCTGACCAATGCTATCACCGAGTTCACTTAATTATGGAATTCCATTTATATGGAAACCTGGATGAATTGTTGTTGAGCCCATCGACAACATCCATGTCCTCTCCATGATTTTGTCGAACATTAAGCGAGTGTTGGAAACTTTTGAAAGCATCTCTTCATGCTAGCTCATGAAGCATATGTTGGATGAAAGAAGTGACTTCCTATGATTCACGTGCATTTGGTGCAAGTTGCCGCCGTGAGTTCGAGAAAGTTAGTTTTGCTTCCTCTGGAATCATCCCAAGTCAGTCATGCACGTGCGAAGTATTCCATGGTCTGATAGACTGATCATCTTCATTCCATATGAATTCCATAGCACACTAAGCCACTGATTGACCTGTTCCAGGAAAAGGAGTTGTTGTGCTATCCTAGGTCATGCACAAGATTTCGATATCCTCAATGATGGTTCCCCACCAGAACTCGGTAGTGTTTTATTATAAGACTACTATGTGGTCATACTTGTCATGGAAAACGTGTTCACATGTTGTAGCAGAACTAGCTCATGTTTTGGAGCTTGCTATCACAGTTCATTCCCCGAGAATCTCGCAACGTCGTCTCGTTGATTTGTGTTGCAAACTTTCATTTTCCTTTCTAGACTCGATGAGTCTGGAATATCCTGACACCAACCAGATCTGAATCTCAGGCAGATATGATGATTGGAGCATTTTCCAAGAACTATAATATTGGTCCCTCGATAACCGGTAAAGTGGATGTCGTGGCCAACACATCCAGCCGGAAGACCTATTATTGTAGTATCTGGATTGAAGAAAGTTGGCCACCTCCCCATGAGGATTTTGTAGGATTTACCTCCATAGTTGTTCCTTAGGGATCCTTGTGCTCTCAGTTTCCTCGGTGATCTATAACCATTGGAACGTTGGAAACACTCTCGACTGTTGAGTTCTTCCCCAGTTACCAGAATCATTCCCAACATTTGGATTTTGTTCCCAGCTTGCACCTCAGTAGTTGTTGTTCAGGATCATCTTCAAAAGTGGACTTACCATGGGTGCCATCCATTTTCGATGATAAGCTAAAAATCATCCTTTGTGTTGTCTTCAACAAGGTAGTCCACATCATCCATCCTAGTCGGAGTATGCCATTCTTTCGAACCCTTCCAACGATCGATTGTGATTACCTCAGGCTGGTATAAATAGTTTCAATGATCTATGGATCAAAAGTAATTCTTTTTGCCACTTAAGGTAATAATTCCATGAGTCACCTCCCCCAAGATGCCTCGTTGCAGTATCATGGCAACCCAACTCCCCGCTACGTTGACACCGTTCACCACCCTCCTAGGTGTGGGAATTCCGCTACTTATTTAAACCTTGTCGTATGCTCATTTCCATCATTCTTGATGTGTGTATCGTCTCTCATCTCGATAGATGTTTCTATGTTTCGTTCTGTGAGTTGATCGTCGGTTGCTCGATCTTCGAGAAGATCGATTCTTCGAGAGTCCCTTTCTTCCCGTGATCGTGTTGGATGGAGTTCTCAAAGCAATACATCGAGACAAAGATGGTGATCGTGTCAACGTTCTAATGAAGTGCAACCTGGACCGTGAAGATTATGTTAGTTTGCGTTCCCCCTTCATCTTGCCCTACGCTTGAATCTCGGGGCGAGATTCTTGTTTAGTGGGGGTGAGCTGTCACAGCCCCAGTTCTGGCCTTGCCTGTCTTGCATTAGCCTCCATGCATCATGTCTAAATTTTTATGAAACTTTGAAATAGGGGCTGATAAACCCTAGCAGCAAATGAAATTCAACTAGGGTCCAAATAAATTCATTTTCACTGAACCCAAAATGCCCTTCTAAAATGTTCATCATCTTTGCCTTGGTCCAGAACCCCTGACAAAAATGGTGCACAATTTACTAGGACAACAGAGGGTCACTGAATTAAATCATATAATACTTGCATTTGGGCATTTAAATGCTATAGAATATTTCAAATGCCCAAATATTCATGAACTGAAATGTTTGCTGTAGGATATATCCCCAACAGTGGTCATGAGCAGTTTCATGAATTTTGGGATTGTTTCAATATTTTAAATAAAGCCACAAAGTTGCAGAATAATAGAAAACAGGAAATAATAAAAAGAGAGGAACCTACCTGGCAAAGCCACCTAGCCTGGTACTGTAGTGGCCCAGCTCCTCCAGCCGGCCCAGCCCACCTGGCTAGTGCTAGTCGTCTTCAACCTCTGCCAGTAGGCAGAGGCGAAGGCGGGCACGGCGTGCGCTGAGGCTGCCACCTCCTCCCTGCATGCCTCACGCCCCTGAGGCTCTCTCCCAGCGCCACGGAGACGGCCACGTGACCCCTGCACCTCTCCCTCTCTCTCCCTCGAGCGCCCTCCCTCCTCTGTCTCTCTCGCGCGCGTCCGCCCGAATGCGCCCGTCGCCACCGACGCCGTTCGCAGCGGCCACAGCCACCGCCTCGCCTCCCCGACGCCTCCCAAAGCTCCGCCTCGACCTACTCTTCCTCCTCACCGCTCCAAGCGACGCCGGGAGCCCTGCAGTGACGCCATCGCCGTCGTCTTCACCGACGGGCACTGAAGATCGCCGGCCCCGATTCTCCGTCTCCAAGTCGTCCCCGAGCCCGCTGGCCTTCTCTGCCGCATCCTTGTGAGCTCCTACACCTCCCCCCGTGCTCGCCCCCTCTGTTCCGTCCTCTAACCGCAGCCCCGCCATGGCCGAGCAATCGTTGCCGCCGCCGCGAAGCTCGCCGTCGCTAGCCGCCCCGCCTGACCAACCCAAGCATGGAGTCGTGCTCTGGGCTTCTCTAGGAACCCGTAGCGCGCCTCATGGTCGTCCGCTTGTGCAACGTGGCCTCGTACCCGTGAAACCCGTAGTTGCTCCGCCGCCAAAACTCGTCGCCGGCGAGATTCCGGCCGCCCCGCGACCCCCTGCCTGGCCCATTGGATGCGCCCGAGCAAGGGCTTCTCCCCGATGCCTTCTGCACGACAAACCGCAGCCCCTAGAATGTTTTCGGCGATCTTCCGCCGCGGTTGAGGTCGCCACCGGCCAAACTCCGGCGTGCCGACGTGGCTGTCATTAGGACTAACCTCCCCACCTAATTAACCACCTCACTGCCACTGACAGCCGGACCCCACCGAATTATTTAGAACCTTAACAAAATTAGTTAGACTTAAGTTAATCCCGATGGACCCATGCGTCAGAGTTGACTATGCTGACGTGGGCGTTGACCTGGCCCACATGTCCGTGACACTGATGACCCCGGGTCACTGACCAGTGGACCCCACTGGTCAGGTTTGACCTGGACCGGCCTGTTGACCTGCTGACGTCATGATGATGTCAGGCTGACGCAGTAATCCTTTTCTGGATTTTAAATAAATCAGAAATGATTTGTTTAATTCAGAAAATATCCAAAACTTTGAAAAATCATAGAAATTCAACCGTAACTCCAAATAAGATAAATTATATATGAAAAATTATCAGAAAAATTCAAGGAATCCATCTGTACCATTTTCATGCATGTTTGAGCGAGTTAATCTCACAGTTTAGGATGAAACATGATTAGGGCAAATTTCATAATAGGTTTGGAGTTGGAATTTGATATAGTTTTGAATTCCACTTCAATTAAAATGACTTTCTGTTGCATTAGCCCAAAACACATTCATATTGCCATATCATGATCATGCATCATATTGTTGCATTGAATTGATTGTGTCCTTCTCTGTTTGCCGGTAACCGTCCCCTCTCAGTCGACGATATTTCCGACGATGTGATCGATGACACCGATGAAGAGCTATATTATCTTCAGAAGTGTCAGGCAAGCAAAAACCCCTTGTTCATTCCGATACAAGCCCACTCTCTCGCTCTTGCTCTCTTTTACTGCATTAGGACAACAACGATTCAACTGTTACATGCTGCAGTAGTTGAACCCCTTTCCTCTGCATGACCTGTCATTGCCACAGTAAATAGATGAAACCCACTAGCATGCGTAGGAGTTGTTTGAGCCCTGATGTGCCTACTCATTATTGCTTGTTGTCATGCCTGCTACTGCTTAGAGTTGAGTCAGGTCTGATTCATCGGGAATGAATTGGAACGTGGTGAACATGTCCTACCGTTGAGAGCTAAGTGTGTGAACACGATTTGGTAAAGGTAGCGGTGAGAGGCCATGTAGTTGTACATGGTAGGTTGTCTCATTGAAACCGTCCTCAGAAACTGAGTTCTGTGTTTGTGATCCATGAACAGTTACTACCACACATTGGGCTCCGGGCGCTCCAAGCTCTCTCGACTTATTAATCAACTTGATCTCTGTCCAGGAGTTGCAACTAGTTTCTGGTGTTTGTAGGTAGTGTTAGTAGTCTACCAAGTGGCACCCGGTACAGGTGGGCTTGGGACAGACTAGGCACAGTGGCACGGTGTACCAAGTGGCACCCGGATGGTGGGCTTGGGAACCCTGCACACATCGTTTGGGGCCGTGAGCGACACCCCGGCCGGATCTCCTTGCGGATGGAACCCGAATAGGTGATAAACCTGGACTAGAGACTTGGTGGTTAGTCAGGTCGTGGCCGACTCCCTCGCCCGGTTTCCGCTTGAAGGTTGCCGAGGTACATGACGTGTACAGGGCGATAAGTGGCGAGAGCGTGTTTGAAGAAGTACACCCCTGCAGGGTTATCATTATCTATTCGAATAGCCGGATTCCTCGGATATGGAACCTTGGACCCCTTGCATAGTTCATAGACAAGTGAAAGTGGATACTCTAAAACTCGCAAGATAAGTGTGAGTGCTATGGATGGCGTTCTCGCAGGGAGGCGGGAGCGGATCCATAGTGGTGTATTGGTATGGTGAATTTATGGACTCGTGTGCGCCACCTCAAAGAGTTACTTGCAGTCGTAGTTCAGGATAGCCACCGAGTCAAAGCTGGCTTGCTGCAGTTAAACTCCACCACCCTCTTTGTTGATACCGATGCATATGTGGTTAGTTCTGATGTAAGTCTTGCTGGGTACATTTGTACTCACGTTTTCTTATTTTATGTTTTGCAGAGAGACTTCAATCTCGCTAGTAGTTCCACGTGGGCTTCGACGTTTAGCTTGTTACCTCAGCTACGATCTTGTACCCTTGGGAGGGTCTGGTAGATAGTCAGGCTCCTCAGCCTTCTTCATTTTTAGTTGTCTGTACTCAGACAAGTTAAGCTTCCGCTTGTGCTTTGACTTATATGCTCTGAATGTTGGGTCATGAGACCCATGTTTGTAATATCTCGCTCCTCGGAGCCTAATGAATAAATACTTGAGTCGTAAAGTTATGTTGTGATGCCATGTTGTATTTACACATGTCGAGCATATTGTGTGTATGACTGAAATGCTTGGTATGTGTGGGATCCGACAACCTAGTTGTTTATTCTTGGTAGCCTCTCTTATGGGGAAATATAGTCTTGTGCTTTCGTGAGCCATAGTAGTCCGCTACAGCCCGGTTCACCGGAGTCTTGCTAGCCTAGCACTACTGCTCAGGACACTTGACTGGCCGGCATGTGTTTCACTTCGTTCCTGTGTCTGGCCTTTCGGGGAAATGTCACGCGGTGACATCCGGAGTCCTGCCTAGCCTGCTACAGCCGGGTTCCCGGAGTCCTGTTAGCCCAGTGCTACAGCCCGGATTCACACGCTACTGACCGACATGCTCGATGTGATTCATGTATGCATGTCCCCATAGGTTGGTGCCGCTTTGGGTTCACGACTAGCCATGTCGGCTCAGGTTTTTTGTCATATGGATGCTAGCGACACTATCATATACATGAGCCAAAAGGCGCAAACGGTCCCGGGCCAGGTAAGGTGACACCCGTGGGTCCTGACACCAACTAACGACTCTTTTCGTTCTTCACACTAACGTGGCCACGTACGTAACAATTCTTAAGAAAGTGCACCCCCATAGTCTCATACTCCATTTGTTCAAAATTACTTGTTTTGGAAATGGATATATCTAGAACTAAAATACGTCTAGATACATCAGTTTCTGCAACAAGTAATTCCGAATGGAGGGAGTAGTTAACAACAAAGCACAATAGCCGAAATTAAAAGATTTCACTAATATAGACGTAGACCCTGATAGCGATGTCGCATATTTGGGTTGTAGTTTGGTGGTTAGTTTCAAAGCGGGTATGTTGTCTAGTAAAGTGGGGAACTATATATGAATTGTCTATCACGGAAAGTATTTTTACCGAAAGTACCACTGTTAGGAAAATATAGAAGGCGAACAAATAAGTTTGTTGGTGCCTTCTTGGTACCTAAAACGCAGAGAAGAACAAAAAAGTTTGCAAGTGCGTCTGGTAGTGCAAGTGTGCTCATATTCTGTGTCCGTGTTTGTCGGTATGTAGTACGGGTAGAAACACAGACTGCCGGCCACATAAATTATAGTGCTAATCAAAGCGAAATGATTTTTAACCGCCCGTTACGCATCGTTTTCTCCTTCACTAATCTCGCCGGCCTGCATGTAAAAGAATAAAATCACGCGGGCCTGCATAAAACCCCAAACACGCGCACATCGTCACACACACACCACAGTCCATGCGTCAATGGCCATCAGCCTGCTCTTCTCTCTTCTGCTCCGCCTCCTCGCCGTGCAAGCGGCTTCACACGGCAGCGTCGGCAACGGCAACGACGACGATGACAGCGCCCTGATGACGTCCTGCCTCGCGGCCGCCGGCGTGCGCAACGTCACCACACGCCGCTCGCCCGCGTACGCCGCCGCGCTGGCCTTCTCCGTCCAGAACCTCCGGTTCGCGGCAGCCTGTGCGCACCACGGTCCGGCTGCCGTCGTCGTCCCGGCGTCCCTGGCCGAGCTGCGCGCGGCCGTGCTGTGCGCCCGGGAGGCGAGGCTCGTAGTGCGCCTCCGCAGCGGCGGCCACAGCTACGAAGGCCTCTCCTACACCACGGACGACGCCGGCGGCTTCGTCGTCATCGACCTCGTGGCGCTGGACCGCGTTCGGGTCGACGCCGGAGCGCGCACGGCGTGGGTACAGTCCGGCGCGACGCTCGGGCAGGTATACCACGCGGTGGTCGCGTCCAACAAGACCCTGGCGTTCTCTGCAGGGTCATGCCCCACGGTCGGCTCCGGAGGCCACATCGCCGGTGGCGGGTTCGGGCTGCTGTCCCGCAAGTACGGGCTCGCGGCGGACAACGTGATCGACGCCCTGCTGGTCGACGCCGACGGGCGCGTGCTGGACCGCGATGGCATGGGCGAGGAGGTCTTCTGGGCGATCCGCGGCGGCGGTGGCGGCACCTGGGGCGCCGTCTACGCGTGGCGCATCAAGCTCAGCCCTGTCCCGGAGCGCGTCACCGTGTTCGTTGTCAACCGGCCGGGCACCGTGGAGTCGGTGGCGCGGCTCGTGTCAACATGGCAGCACGTCGCGCCGTGGCTTCCCGACGAGTTCTACCTTTCGGCGTTCGTCGGAGCCGGCTTGCCGGAGTCTGACCGGACCGGCATCTCCGTCACCTTTAAAGGGTTCTACCTCGGCCGGAGCCACGAAGCGTTGGAGATACTCTCCGCACGGTTCCCTGAGATCGGGCTGTCGGACCTGAACCCGAGAGAGATGAGCTGGATCGACTCCGTGGTCTTCTTCTCCGGCCTGCCGAAAGGGAGCACCACGTCGGACCTGACGGACCGGGTGCTCCACGATAAGAACTACTTCAAGGCCAAGTCGGACTTCGTGCGCCGGCCGACGCCCTTCGGCGAGCTGGAGGGAGCCATCAGTTTCCTTTCCAAGCAGCCCAAGGCCTACGTCATCCTGGACCCGTACGGCGGGGCCATGGACCGGATCGCGGCCGGCGACCTGCCGTTCCCGCATCGCAAAGGAAACATCCACGGGATCCAGCATCTCATAGCCTGGACGGCCGACGACGACGACCACAGGGAGGAGTACATGGACTGGCTACGCCGGTTCTACGACTTCATGGGAGCCTACGTGTCCAACGGCCCACGCACCGCCTACATAAACTACCTAGACCTTGATCTAGGCACCAACAACAATCCGTCTCCTGCTCACCCTCATCCTATCATAGGTGACGACGGCAGCCCTTTTTACTCGGAAGTCGAGGCGTCGAGGACGTGGGGCGAGAGGTACTTCCTCAGCAACTACGACCGTCTCGTCCGTGCCAAGACCACCATCGACCCGGAGAACGTGTTCCGCAATGCCCAGAGCATTCCGCCCCTCTTCGTGGGGGCTCTGCAGATGACCAGGCGTACTGCACCTGACATCTAGCTAGCCCAAAGTTGCATCCCACCACCACACCGTATCATATTGTTGTAGCTATAGAGCCAAACACACTTACACAAGATCCACAAGCTAGAACATGTAACGCAAACGCGTAGAGGAACCTCGGGATGACCAGATTCTATGTGGTAGCCTGTTCAAAGTTGCATCCAAACCAAAGGGAAGAAGACATGTCATAGGAAGGACATACACATATATCGTCACATTTCTTTAGAGCATTATCTGTGTTGTATTTTTGCAATGTTGCTGTCGTGGTGCCGTCCAGAAGGACGATTTGTTCTCTTTTTGTAGAGGAAGGCAATTATGATTGGTAGATCCACCGAGATGAGCTGAAAACGAGATAATTGTTTGGTACTTGGTGCTTTGCCGCTCTTGCCCATTGAAATGATAGGAATCACGTCCATTCATTGGAACTACTCCTAGTTGAGTTCTGTTTCATGATGATAATTACGATGGTATATCCACACAAGGATATTCTCTTCTTATTGTTTCTCTCTTTTCTTCCTACATATATTGATTGGACTTTTGATGG
>NC_041380.1:590862490-590903718 GCF_002162155.2 Triticum dicoccoides
GAGAGAGATGGTGGTACGTTTCTAGCTCAGCTTATCTCTGCTGGCCACTGAACAAGCAACGAATCGGCCACTATGGAAAGTTACAAATTAACAAGACGAATGGCCTTTGTCACGATGGACAAGCTATATCCATCCGCTGCCATGAAAACCCTCCAAAACTCTACCGTTTTGACCGACTGACGACTCTCTTCTCGACCTTTTCACACCAACGTGGCAACGTACATACTTCATCTTCTTATGAAAGCGCATCACCTTAGTCTTGTTGTTAACGACAAGGCAAAATAGCCAAAACTAAAAGATTTCATTAATATAGATGCAGACCCTGATAGCGAGATCGTATATCTGAGTAGCAGCTTAATGGTTGATTTCAAAGCAGGTATGTTGTCTAGAAAAAATGGGAACTATACAAATACAGTCTGTCACGTAAAGTATCTCAAGCTATGCAGGCCGGCGTGATTTGCCAAGGAGAAAACGACGCCTAACGAGCAATTGGAAAATCGTTTCGTTTTGATTAGCACTAATCAACGAGGCCGGCAGGCAGTGTTCATCTTCCTTTTTTCTTAGAACGTTGTGTTTCCGTTTTTGACCAAGAGTGATATTCGTTCATTCCCAATGTATTCTTTTTCTTTTCCTTTGTTTCACTGTTGGTTTTGTTCCCCTTTCCTTTGTTCTCGAATGCACATTTTTTTGTGGGCTTTGCTTCGGTACACCCCCATTAAAAGTTTACACGTATCTGAAAATAACGTTTTAGGGTTCTTACATTCACAATCAACTAATTATAATCTCTGTTCTTCCAATACATCTAACAAAAGATCAGAACAATATGATATTTTTGATTGAAGGTGTATCTTCTAATATCCATCTTTTATCAGCAACGATATTTGTAAACTTTTCTAGGTTGGTGTATGAGGGAGTCCTGGATTAGGGGGTCTCCGGACAACCGGACCATCTTCATTGGCCGGACTGTTAGACTACGAAGATACAGGATTGAAGACTTCTCCTCGTGTCCGGATGGGACTCTACTTGGTGTGGAAGGCAAACTAGGCAATACGTATATGGATATCTCCTCCTTTGTAACCGACCTTGTGTAACCCTAACCCTCTCCGGTGTCTATATAAACCGAAGGTTTTTAGTCCGTAGCACAACAAGCACAACATACAATCATACCATAGGCTAGCTTCTAGGGTTTAGCCTCTCTGATCTCGTGGTAGATCTACTCTTGTACTACCCATATCATCAATATTAATCAAGCAGGACGTAGGGTTTTACCTCCATCAAGAGGGCCTGAACCTGGGTAAAACATCGTGTCCCCTGCCTACTATTACCATCCGGCCTAGACGCATAGTTCGGGACCCCCTACCCGAGATCCGCCGGTTTTGACACCGACATTGGTGCTTTCATTAAGAGTTTCGTTGTGCCGTCGCCACCAGGAAGGATGTCCCATCCCGTCTTTAAAGACGGCACCATTGCTGAGGGAGCTTTGGCTATCGGCCAAACTCTCCGGCTAGGTGGTTTTCTTATGACCGCCTGTTTGGCCGCTGCGTCGACGACGATGACTTCTCGGGTCATCGAAAGCAACCTTCACGTCAACTCGGAACTCGCCGAGAAGTTAGATCCAATGGAGCTCTCTTCCCTGAACGAGCTCTTGGATCGCATCGCCGCCCTGGGAGTCGCTACAGACTACGATCAGATTGGGCCTAAACCCGATCTGAGAGAGATCAACTCTCCCCAGGTTACCCATCACGTTGCAGTGGTGGAGGAACAATGCGGCAACCCTGCATCTATCCTAAGGACTAGCTATGTCCGGATTCCCGATCCCTCCAAGCCGGATACCCGCGGAGGGGAGGACGTCGCTCAAGACCTGAACCTAGAATCAGGCAGCGGGCTAGATTTATTGGAAAACATCCAAGAATCCAAACTTCCGAGTTCGGAAACTTCTTGGCCCCTGAGTCTCAGATTGGGTGAGGATTCGGATTCAATTCCACCCACCCACCCGAACATACGCGATCTATCCCAAATTAGGCAAGAGCCTGAAGAAATAGTACACCATTACTGGGCCAGATTCCTCCTGGTCATGAACAGGATAAAGGACTGCCGCGAGGAAGACACAATTTCATTCTTCTGCAATAATTGCACGGACAAGGGAATCCTCAACGCCATAAGTCGTCGTGAAATTACACGCTTTGCCGACTTGGTGTCCATAGTACGAAAGTACTGTGTGATGGAAAGCGCCTGGAAAACCGAAATAAACTTTTGGGACAATCCGGCCCTGAATACAAACCCAGTCCGAAATAAAAGGATGCATTATCACAATAAACCTGGGTTAACTACCAAAAAGCAAAAGCCCTCTATGGGGCAAGGAACCATACTGGAGGGATGGCTCAACGGACCCTGCAAAATTCATAGTACGGCGGATGCAATACCAACGCACAGCCTTTGAGCATGTTGGATACTCCGGCAGGTGGCCAAAAGTGGTGAGGATCTACTCCTCCCAAAGACAACAGAGCATCATCCCGTGGACAACAATACGGTGTTAACGGTCTTTGAGACCTTCGCGTCAAATAATAGACGCAAGCGAACACTCCGCAGCATGGCCGAAATCTGCCACATAGCAGAAATAAATCCTTAGAATGACACGGCTATTACCTTCAATGCCAGTGACGAACCTAAATTCCGAACAGCCCAAGCACCAGCCGCACTGGTCCTCAGTCCAATCGTGGACGGCTTTCGACTCACCAAGGTACTCATGGACGGCGGCAGCGGATTAAACCTCATCTATGAGGAAACTCTTCAAAAGATGGAAATAGACTGGAGCCGCACTGAGCAAAGTAGCACAACCTTTAGAGGAATCATCCCCAGTCGGGAAGCACGCTGTGCTGGAAAAATCACACTAGACGTGGTATTCGGCACGCTGGATAATTACAGGTCCGAAGAAATTACATTCCAAGTGGCCCTGTTCAGCAGCGGATACCACGCTCTATTAGGGCGGGAGGTGTTTACAATCTTCCAAGCCATACCCCATTATGGGTACATGAAGCTCAAAATGCCCGGGCCCAATGGAATCTTCACTCTTGCTAGTGATCCGGACATAGCACTCCATGCCGAAAATAAGACAACTGCATTGGCCCTTGATGCACTATCCGAAGCCCTAGCGGCCGAGGAACTAACTGCGTTGTGCACCACGGTGAACAGGGACGACGTGATACTCGATAAAAGATCCAAGTCCACCTCCTTTAAACCAGCGGACGAAATAGTCAAATTCCAAGTCCATCCAACGGATCCCACAAAAACAGCTTCCATCGGGGCACAATTAAACCCTGATGTCGATGCCGCACTGCGAGAGTTCCTATGCGAAAACTGGGACATTTTTGCCTGGCACCCTTCAGACATGCCAGGAATCCTACGCAGGCTGGCTGAGCACAGCCTAAATATCCTAAAAGGATTCAAGCCAGTCAAGCAGGCTCTTCGACGTTTCTCCGAGCCTAAGAGACAAGCCATGGGAGAGGAACTAGCCAAGCTATTGGAGGCCGGATTCATCAGAGACATAAAACATCCGGACTGGCTAGCAAACCTGGTGATGGTACCAAAGAAGGACAAATCCTGGCGCTTGTGCGTTGATTTTAAGGACCTTAACAAGGCCTGCCCAAAGGATCCCTTCCCCCTCCCCCGCATCGATCAAATCATCGATGCTACCGCAGGACACGATTCATTGTGTTTCGTCGACGCATACTCCGACTACCATCAAATTAAAATGGCGAAGCCAGACCAAGCCGCAACGGCATTCATCACACCATACGGCCATTCTGCTTCAACACAATGCCCTTCGGGCTCAAAAACGCCGGCGCAACATATCAGCGCATGATTCAGACATGTCTGGCAAACCAGATCGGCAAAACAGTGGAGGCATACGTGGATGACGTGGTCGTTAAAACCAAGCATGTCGAAACTCTAGTAGACGACTTGAGGCTCACATTCGACAACCTCCGAACATATGGCATCAATCTCAATCCAGAAAAATGCGTTTTCGGCGTACCATCCGGAAAGCTCTTGGGATTCATTGTCTCCAGTATAGGTATTGAAGCTAATCCGACCAAAATCCGAGCGTTGTCACAGTTGGCTACCCCAACAAACCTCAAACAAATACAAAAATTGACTGGATGCGTGGTGGCTCTAAGCCGCTTTATCTCCCGCTTGGGAGAAAAGGCATTACCCCTTTATCGCCTCCTCCGGCGGACCGAACACTTCGAGTGGACGGATGCCGCCTCGGCTGGACTCAACGAAATAAAAGCCATATTGGCAACAAACCCAGTCCTCGCCGCGCCAAACATTGGCGAACCAATGCTATTATACATTGCGGCAACTCATCAAGTAGTAAGCGCAGTGCTCGTCGTCGAGCGAAAAGTGGATGGACACAAATTCCTCCTTCAAAAGCCGGTTTACTATGTGTCCATTATCCTTACTCCATGCAAATCATGGTACCCGCATTATCAAAAGATAGCGTACGCGGTATTTATGGCATCCCAGAAGCTGTGACACTACTTTCAAGAGTGTTCGACAACGGTAGCCTCGGAAGTACCACTTAATGATATTATAAACAACCGCGACGCGACGGGCCGGATTGCCAAATGGGCCATTGAGCTCCTCCCCTTTGACATAACTTACAAGCCACGGCGAGCTATTAAGTCGCAAGTTTTGGCTGACTTCGTCGCTGAGTGGACGGAAGCCGAACTCCCTAAAGAGTACGACACATATTCAAACTGGATCATGCACTTCGACGACTCAAAAATGCTGGCTGGTCTGGGGGCTGGCGTCGTTTTGACGTCCCCAATAGGAGATACCATTCAATACGTACTACAGATAATGTATACGGACTCCAACCACGCAGCCGAATATGAGGCCCTTCTACATGGTCTCCGGATGGCAGTATCCATGGGCATTCAACGCCTAGAGGTGCGCGGGGATTCGAACCTCGCAATATCCCAAATAAATGGAGACTTTGATGCCAAGGATCCGAAAATGGCAGCTTATCGCAATGCCATCCTAAAAATGTCAGCTCGGTTCGAGGGGCTCGAATTTCACCATGTGGCTCGGGAAAACAATCAGGCGGCGGACATCCTCGCCTGCATCGGCGCAAAACGCGACGCGGTCCCTCCCAACATATTTCTGGAACGGCTCTTCAAGCCATCCGTAGCATGGGAAGGGGACACCGGTAACAACAGTCCGGACTCGGCCAAAATACCCGACACCGAACTCTCTGACACAATCGGAGGCTCCGCCACCGAAATAACACATTCAGCCCAGGAAATAATGTCCATTATTGCCCCGTGGACAGAGCCATTCCTGGCCTACCTAACTAGATAGGAACTTCCGGAGGACCAAAATGAGGCACGCTGCATAGTGCGGCGATCCAAGGCCTACAGGGTCCATGAGGGAGAATTGTACAAAAAAAGCGTTACCGGAGTTCTTCAAAGGTTCATCTCCGAAGAGGAAGGGCAGAACCTTTTGGCAGAAATTCACGCCGGACTCGGCGGTCATCACGCCGCAGCCCGGGCTCTTGTAAGTAAGGCCTTCCGTATAGGATTCTATTGGCCAACGGCCCGGGCAGATGCACAGGACTTGGTCCAACCTTGCGCCGGTTGCCAGCTCTTTGCAAATCAAAGCCACATGCCATCCATCGCCCTCCAAACAATCCCCATTACATGGCCCTTCGCGGTCTGGGGGCTTGACATGGTTGGACCCCTTAAAGGGGGAACCTAGAAGAAAAAATACTTATTGGTCATGGTGGATAAATTCACCAAATGGACAGAGGCTAAACCGGTTAAAACAGCCGAATCCGGACCGATGATAGATTTCATATCCGGGGTTGTACACCGTTACGGCGTCCCCCACAGCATCATCACTGATAACGGCACGAACTTCACGGCCGACGAGGTAAAACTCTGGTGCAGCACAATAGGCATCAAGCTCGATTATGCTTCAGTCTATCACCCACAAACCAACGGTCAAGTCGAACGAGCAAATGGTCTTATAATGAGAGGCATTAAACCCAGATTACTGCGCTCCTTAACGGAGTCTGACACACACTGGGTAGAGGAGCTCGACTCCGTACTCTGGGTACTACAATCGCTTGAAACAAGTGGGAGTTAATCTTCTAGATAAGATAGTGATTGACAGAGTTCTCTAGTCACTATCA
The DNA here is from genome assembly GCF_002162155.2 of Triticum dicoccoides. Taxonomy (NCBI): domain Eukaryota; kingdom Viridiplantae; phylum Streptophyta; class Magnoliopsida; order Poales; family Poaceae; genus Triticum; species Triticum dicoccoides. The sequence continues at coordinate 590,868,684 of NC_041380.1, forward strand.
CCAAGTTACTGGAACTTCGTGATGAACTATAATATGCAAGGGATGTAAAAGACAATTCCCGAGCTCTTCGGAATGCTAAAGGCTGCGGAGGTAGAAATCAAAAAGGAGCATCAAGTATTGATGGTTAACAAGACCACTAGTTTCAAGAAAAAGGACAAAGGGAAGAAGGGGAACTTCAAGAAGAATAGCAAGCAAGTTGCTACTCCCGAGAAGAAGCCCAAGTCTGGACCTAAGCCTGAAACTAAGTGCCTCGACTGCAAAGGGACTGGTCACTGGAAGCGGAACTGCCCCAAGTATTTGGTGGATAAGAAGGATGGCAAAGTGAAAGGTATATTTGATATACATGTTATTGATGTGTACTTTACTAGTGTTCATAGTAACCCCAGGGTAGTTGATACCGGTTCAGTTGCTATGATTAGTAAATCAAAACAGGAGTTACAAAATGAACAGAGACTAGTTGAGGGCGAGGCAACGATGTGTGTTGGAAGTGATTCCAAGGTTGATAAGATCACATCGCATACTCCCTCTACCTTCTGGATTAGTGTTGAAGCTAAACAAATGTTATTTGGTGTATGCGTTTGATACGTCTCCGTTGTATCTACTTCTTCACACACTTTTGCCCTTGTTTTGGACTCTAACTTGCATGATTTGAATGGAACTAACCCGGATTGACGTTGTTTTCAGTAGAATTGCCATGGTGTTATTTTTGTGCAGAAATAGAAGTTCTCGGAATGACTTGAAAATCAACGAAGAATTATTCTGGAATATAAAAAAAATACTGGAAGGAAGATCCACGTCAGGGGGCCTCCACCTGTCCACGAGGGTGGGGGGCGCACCACCTGCTTTGTGGGCCCCCTGACGCTCCACCGACCTCAAACCTGACTCCATATATTCACTTCGAGGCGCCGCCAAGCCCTAAACTCTCTCGGGAGGGCTGATCTGGAGTCCGTTCGGGGCTCCGGAGAGGGGAATCCGTCACCATCATCATCATCAACCATCCTCCATCACCAATTTCATGATGCTCACTGCCGTGCGTGAGTAATTCCATCATAGGCTTGCTGGGCGGTGATGGGTTGGATGAGATTTATCATGTAATTGAGTTAGTTTTGTTAGGGTTTGATCCCTAGTATCCACTATGTTCTGAGATTGATGTTGCTATGACTTTGCTATGCTTAATGCTTGTCACTAGGGCCCGAGTGCCATGATTTCAGATCTGGACCTATTATGTTTTCATCAATATATGAGAGTTCTTGATCCTATCTTGCAAGTCTATAGTCACCTACTATGTTTCATGATCCGGCAACCCCGAAGTGACAATAATCAGGACCACTCCCGGTGATGACCGTAGTTTGAGGAGTTCATGTATTCACTATGTGTTAATGCTTTGGTCCGGTACTCTATTAAAAGGAGGCCTTAATATCCCTTAGTTTCCAATAGGACCCCGCTGCCACGGGAGGGTAGGACAAAAGATGTCATGCAAGTTCTTTTCCATAAGCATGTATGATAATATTTGGAATACATGCCTACATTACATTGATGAGTTGGAGCTAGTTCTGTGTCACCCTATGTTATGTCTGTTACATGATGAACTGCATCCGGCATAATTCTCTATCACCGATCCAATGCCTATGAGCTTTCCATATATTGTTCTTCGCTTATTTACTTTTTCGTTGCTATTGTTATCATCACTACAAAACACCAAAAATATTACTTTTGCTACCGTTACCTTTTACCACCATTACCACTACTATCATATTACTTTGCTACTAAACACTTTGCTGCAGATATTAAGTTTCCAAGTGTGGTTGAATTGACAACTCAGCTGCTAATACTTGAGAATATTCTTTGGCTCCCCTTGTGTTGAATCAATAAATTTGGGTTGAATACTCTACCCTCGAAAACTGTTGCGATCCCCTATACTTGTGGTTTATCAAGACTATTTTCTGGCGCCGTTGCTGGGGAGCATAGGTCTATTCTTTGAGTCACTTGGGATTTATATATGCTTATCATTATGAAGAACTTGAAAGATCCAAGAACCAAGATTTATCCCTCAACTACGAGGGGAGGTAAGGAACTGCCATCTAGCTCAACACTTGATCCACCTTCTGTTTTGAGTAAGCTTGCGACACCTAAACCTACTTCTGCTATTAATTCTGATATGTCGCATGTTATTAATGATGCTACTTCTTCTATGCATGATACTTATGATGAAACTACTTCTATGCTTGATACTACTGTGCCACTTGGTGAATTTCTTGATGAACAACTTGCTAGGGCTAGAGAGAATGAAATTATTGAAACTGATAATATTGATGAAAGTGATGATGAAGATTCTCCCCTAGATATGAATTACCTGTTGTGCCTGAGGGCTATGTTATGGATGAAGAAACTGCTAGAGATTTTCTTGCTTGCAATGATAGGAGTGATCTTAAGAAAGTATTAGCTAAGCTGAAACAAAAAACTATGAATGCTAGAATGAAATATGATCCTGCTGATGCTACTTCACCTATCTTTGTTATTGATAAGGATTATGAATTCTCTGTCGACCCTGAGATAATTACTTTAGTTGAATCTGATCCTTTCTATGGCTATGAATCTGAAACTGTTGTAGCACATCTTACTAAATTAAATGATATAGCCACCCTGTTCACTAATGATGAGAAAACTCACTATTATTATATCCTTAAATTATTTCCGCTCTCATTAAAGGGTGATGCTAAGATATGGTTTAATTCTCTTGATCCTGGTTGTGTGCGTAGTCCCCATGATATGATTTATTACTTCTTTGCTAAATATTTCCCCGCTCATAAGAAATAAGATGCTTTAAGGGAAATATATAATTTTGTGCAAATTGAAGAAGAGAGTCTCCCATAAGCTTGGGGGAGGCTTCTCCAATTTCTTAATGCTTTGCCTGATCATCCTCTTAATAAAAATGAAATACTTGATATCTTTTATAATGGACTAACCAATGCTTCCATATACCACCTGGATAGTTGTGCTGGTTGTGTTTTCAGGGAAAGAACACCAGATGAAGCTGAAATTCTATTGAATAACATGTTGACTAACGAAAATAATTGGACACTTCCTGATCCAATCCCTGATCCAATTCCTGAACCAACTCCTAAGCTAACTCTGAAGAAAAGGGGTATTCTATTTCTTAGTCCTGAAGATATGCAAGAGGAAAAGAAATCTATGAAAGAAAAAGGTATTAAAGCTGAAGATTTTAAGAATTTACCTCCTATTGAAGAAATACATGGTCTTAATTTGCTGCCTGTTGAAGAAATAAATGGTCTCGATAACCCGACACACGTAGTAAAGGTAAATTATCTCTATAGATATGATAAAGCTGAAATCCCATTTACTAAGTTTGGTAGCCCATGCTTGGATGAGTTTGATGACTTTATGGTTAAACAAGAAAACTTCAATGCTTATGTTGGTAGACAATTGAAACACAATGCTGATATGCTTGAACACTTGGGTGTTTATATGGCTAATGTTAAAGGTGAACTTAAACTTATTAGTAAACATGCTTCTATGGTTAGCACTCAAGTAGAACAAGTACTTAAAGCTCAGAATGATTTGCTCAATCAATTAAATAGTAAGAAAAATGATAATGCTGTTAGAGTTATGACTAGAGGTGGTAAAATGACTGAGGAACCTTTGTATCCTGAAGGCCATCCTAAGCAAGATCCTCAGAGAAATAATATTGATTTACCTAGTCCTTCTAAAAGGAAGAGAAAGAAAAATGATAGGGCTTTGCATGCTTCTAGTGAACCTGTTATTGACACACCTGAGAATCCCAATGATATTTCTATTTCTGATGCTGAAACCCAATTTGGTAATGAACATGAACCTAGTGATAATGTTAATGATGATGTTCATGTTGATGATCAACCTAGTAATGACAATGAAGTAGAGATTGAACCTGCTTTTGATCTTGATAACCCACAATCAAAGAGTCAACGTTATGATAAGAGAGACTTTGTTGCTAGGAAGCACGGTAAAGAAAGAGAACCATGGGTTCAGAAACCCATGCCGTTTCCTCCTAAACCATCCAAGAAAAAGGATGATGAGGATTTTGAGCACTTTGCTGAAATGATTAGACCTATCTTCTTGCGTATGCGTTTGACTGATATGCTTAAAATGAACCCTTATGCTAAGTATATGAAAGAAATTGTTACTAATAAAAGAAAGATACCGGAAGCTGAAATTTCCACCATGCTTGCTAATTACACTTTTACCTAAGAAACTAGGAGATTCCAGAGTACCAACTATACCATGCTCCATTAAAAGAAACTATGTTACAACTGCTTTATGTGATCTTGGAGCCGGTGTTAGTGTTATGCCTCTCTCTTTATATTGTAGACTTGATTTGAATAAGTTGACACCTACTAAAATATCTTTGCAAATGTGTGATAAATCAACTGCTATACTTGTCAGTATTTGTGAGGATGTGCCTGTTGTGGTTGCAAACTTTACTATTTTAACGGACTTTGTTATTCTTGATATTCCCGAGGATGATAGTATGTCTATTATTCTTGGAAGACCCTTTTTGAATACTGCAGGGGCTGTTATTGATTGCACAAAAGGCAATGTCACTTTTCATGTTAATGGTAATGAGCATACGGTACACTTTCCGAGGAAACAACCTCAAGTCCACAGCATCAATTCTATTGGAAAAATTCCAACTATTACTATTGGAGGTTTTGAATTTCCTCTTCCTACTGTCAAGAAGAAATATGATATCCTTATTGTTGGGGACATGCATATCCCCGTTGAGGTAACCTAGTGTCATTCGAAAATTCTCTAGTTCCATGTTATTCGGATGAGTTTGTTAACAAGACCTGATCAACCTTGTTAGTGGATTCCTTTTGATGAGCATGAGATGGATGAATTTAGAAAACACAACTCTCTGTACTCTCTTTTTACTTTCTGTTATTTATATTAAACAAAGCAAAAATAGTATTTTTCTATCTGTTTTCTGAATATCAATGCAATAAAAATACCCCTAAAATAAAAGTTCTCCAAATGCCCTGAAATTTAAATATGATTTTTTCTGGAATATTTGAGAATATGTGGCACCGAAAACACAGCAGGGGGAGCAAGCACCTGGCCACGAGGGTGGAGGGCGCACCCCCCTGCCTCGTGGGCCCATGGTGGCTCCCCTCCACTTATTCCAGCTACCACACACTCCTTCTTCCTTCGACAAACATCACTAGCCAGCTCAAACTTGAGTCCAAGCTCATCTTGCTGCCATTTTCGATCTCCTAGCTCAAAGCTCCATTCACAAAACTGCTTTGGGGGATTGTTCTTTGGTATGTGACTCCTCCAATGGTCCAATTAGTCTTTGTTCTAGTGCTTTATTCATTGCATATTTTTGCTGCTTAGGTGACCCTGTTCTTGAGTTTGCATGTCAAATTTATATGGTCAAAAGTAGTTTTAATGCACGATATATCCTCTAGGCACTTGTGGAGTAGTTGCTATCATTTTTGTTGAGTTTGGTTCACTTTTATTTTGAAGTTACTAAAAATTTCAGAAATTTTCAAAAAAAGATGAAGAGATTTTTGAGGGGCTCATCGAGCCGAAGCTTGAAGGATAAGCAAAGTGAGGAGGATAACAGGCCCAAATATAATCTTCCTCGCACCGCGAAGGTTCGGCCATGTGAATGGCCTTGTGATGATTTCTTGATAGCAGCCGGGATTTATGATGATTTCTATGAATTGGATAAGAATGAGGCCTCACCGCCTTCCTCCACGACCAACACGAACAGTATCTCTTACTCACCAATATCTTTGTGCAAAACTTTCATTTCCATCCTAGGAGCTCACCACCTACGGTGGAATTTTATTTATATGATGAGCATAAGAAGATGTCACTTCGTGATTTTTGTCGGGTTTGTTTGATCCCTTTCGAGGGCAGCGTAGAGGAAACACATCGTGACGATGTGCACGCATTTATTGATACCATTGCTGTAGGGGAAACAAGGAAGATATCCGACGCACGAATTACTAGCATACACTTTCCTGTTCTACGTTACTTTCCTATATTTGCTAGTAGATGCTTAATTGGGCGTGGAAACTGCTACCTCTTTTAGCACTGCGTTGGTTTTCCCCAAAGAGGAAGGGATGATGCAGCAAAGTAGCGTAAGTATTTCCCTTAGTTTTTGAGAACCAAGGTATAAATCTACTAGGAGGCTACGCGCGAGTCCCTCGCACCTGCACAAAACAAATAAATCCTCGCAACCAACGCAAATAGGGGTTGTCAATCCCTATAGGGCCACTTACGAGAGTGAGACCTAATAGATATGATAAGATAATATTTTTGGTATTTTTATGATATAGATGCAAAGTAAAATAAAGGCAAAGTAAATAACTAAGTAGTAGGAGATTGATATGATAAAGATAGACCCGGGGGCCATAGGTTTCACTAGTGGCTTCTTTCGAGATCATAAGTATTCTATGGTGAATGAATAAATTACTGTTGAGCAATTGACATAATTGAGCATAGTTATGAGAATATCTATGTATGATCATGTATATAGGCATCACGTCTGAGAAAAGTAGACCGACTCCTTCCTGCATCTACTACTATTACTAAACTCATCGACCGCTATCCAGCATGCATCTAGAGTATTAAGTTAAAAACAGAGTAACACATTAAGCAAGATGACATGATGTAGATGGATAGACTCATGAAATATTAAGAAAACCCCATCTTGTTATCCTTGATGGCAACAATACAATACGTGCCTTGCTGCCCTTAATGTCACCGGGAAAGGACACCGCAAGATTGAACCCAAAGCTAAGCACTTCTCCCATTGCAAGAAAGATCAATCTAGTAGGCCAAACCAAACTGGTAATTCGAAGAGACTTGCAAAGATAACCAATCATACATAAAAGAATTCAGAGAAGATTCAAATATTATTCATAGATAGACTTGATCATAAACCCACAATTCATCGATCTCAACAAACACACTGCTAAAAGAAGATTACATCGAATAGATCTCCACAAGAGAGGGTGAGAACATTGTATTGAGATCCAAAAAGAGAGAAGAAGCCATCTAGCTACTAAATATGGACCCATAGGTTTGAGGTAAACTACTCACACTTCATCGGAGGGGCTATGGTGTTAATGAAGAAGCCCTACGTGATCGATGCCCCCTCCGGCGGAGCTGCGGAACAGGCCCCAAGATGGGATCTCGTGGATACAGAAAGTTACGGCAGTGGAATTAGGGTTTTGGCCCCGTCTCTGATCGTTTGGGGGTACGTGGGTATATATAGGAGGAAGAAGTACGTCGGTGGAGCAACAGGGGGCCCACGAGGGTGGAGGGCGCGCCTGGGGGGGTAGGTGCCCCCCCTACCTCGTGGCCTCCTGTTACGTGTCTTGACGTAGGGTCTAAGTCTCCTGAGTTGTATTCAATGAGAAAATCATGTTCCCGAAGGTTTCATTCCATTTGGACTCCGTTTGATATTCCTTTTCTTCGAAACCCTAAAACAGGCAAAAACAACAATTCTAGGCTGGGCCTCCGGTTAATAGGTTAGTCCTAAAAATAATATAGAAGTGGATAATAAAGCCCAATAATGTCCAAAACAGTAGATAATATAGCATGGAGCAATCAAAAATTATAGATACGCTGGAGACGTATCAAGCATCCCCAAGCTTAATTCCTGATCGTCCTTGAGTAGGTAAATGATAAAAACAGAATTTTTGATGCGGAGTGCTACTTGGCATAATTTTAATGTAATTCTTCTTAATTGTGGTATGAATATTCAGATCCGAAAGATTCAAGACAAAAGTTCATATTGACATAAAAATGATAATACTTCAAGCATACTAACAAATCAATTATTTCTTCTCAAAATAACATGGCTAAAGAAAGTTATCCCGACAAAATCATATAGTCTGGCTGTGCTCTATCTTCACCACACAAAATATTTAAATCATGCACAACCCCAATGACAAGCCAAGCAATTGTTTCATACTTTTGACATTCTCAAAACTTTTTCAATCTTCATGCAATACATGAGCATGAGCCATGGATGTAGCACTATAGGTCGAATAGAGTGGAGGTTGTGGAGAAGACAAAAAGGAGAAGATCGTCTCACATCAACTAGGCGTATCAACGGGCTATGGAGATGCCCATCAATAGATATCAATGTAAGTGAGTAGGGATTGCCATGCAACGGATGCACTAGAGCTATAAGTATATGAAAGCTCAAAAAGAAACTAAGTGGGTGTGCATCCAACTTGCTTGCTCATGAAGACCTAGGGCAATTTGAGGAAGCCCATCATTGGAATATACAAGCCAAGTTCTATAATGAAAAAATTCCCACTAGTATATGAAAGTGATAACATGAGAGGCTCTCTACTATGAAGATCATGGTGCTACTTTGAAGCACAAGTGTGGTAAAAGGATAGTAACATTGTCCCTTCTCTCTTTTTCTCTCATTTTTTAATTTTTTATTTGGGCCTTTTCTCTTTTTATGGCCTATTTTATTTCTCTTTTTTTATTTGGGCTTATTTGGCCTCTTTTATTTATTTTTCGTCCGGAGTCTAATCCCGACTTGTGGGGGAATCATAGTCTCCATCATCCTTTCCTCACTGGGACAATGCTCTAATAATGATGATCATCACACTTTTATTTTTTATTACAACTCAACAATTACAACTCGATACTTAAAACAAAATACGACTCTATGCGAATACCTCCGGCGGTGTACCGGGATATGCAACGATGCATGAGTGACAAGTATGAAAGAGTTATGAACGGTGGCTTTGCCACAAATACTATGTCAACTACATGATCATGCTAAGCAATATGACAATTATGGAGTGTGTCATAAATGGAACGGTGGAAAGTTGCATGGCAATATATCTCGGAATGGCTATGGAAATGCCATAATAGGTAGGTATGGTTGCTGTTTTGAGGAAGGTATATGGTAGGTGTATGATACCGGCGAAAGGTGCGCGGTATTAGAGAGGCTAGCAAAGGTGGAAGGGTGAGAGTGCGTATAATCCATGGACTCAACATTAGTCATAAAGAACTCATATACTTATTGCAAAAATCTACAAGTTATCAAAGCAAAGTATTACGCGCACGCTCCTAGGGGGATAGATTGGTAGGAAAAGACCATCGCTCGTCCCTGACCGCCACTCATAAGGAAGACAATCAATAAATAAATCATGCTCCGACTTCATCACATAACGGTTCACCATACGTGCATGCTACGGGAATCACAAGTTTCAACACAAGTATTTCTCAAATTCACAACTACTCAACTAGCATGACTTTAATATCACCATCTCCATATCTCAAAGCAATTATCAAGTATCAAACTTATCATAGTATTCAACACACATATAAGAGAATTTTTTTTATTCTTGAATACCTAGCATATTAGGATTTTAAGCAAATTACCATGCTATTAAGACTCTCAAAATAATCTAAGTGAAGCATGAGAGAACAATAGTTTCTATAAAACAAATCCACCACCGTGCTCTAAAAGATATAAGTGAAGCACTAGAGCAAAATTATATAACTCAAAAGATATAAGCGAAGCACATAGAGTATTCTAACAAATTCCATATCAAGTATGGCTCTCTCAAAAGGTGTGTACAGCAAGGATGATTGTGGTAAACTAACAAGAAAATACTCAAATCATACAAGACGCTCCAAGCAAAACACATATCATGTGGTAAATAAAAATATAGCTCCAAGTAAAGTTACCAATAGAAGTTACCAATAAAAATATTGTTCCATAATCCATCAAATCTTTACCCAAAACTTGAAAACTTCACAACACAAAACTTAAAGTAGAAAATATCGTGAGCTCCGTTAGCGAAAGAAAACAAAAGACCACTTCAAGGTACTGTAATGAACTCATTATTTATTTATATGGGTGTTATACCTACTGTATTCCAACTTCTCTATGGTTTATAAACTATTTTACTAGCCATAGATTCATCAAAATAAGCAAATAACACACGAAAAACAGAATCTGTCAAAAACAGAACAGTCTGTAGTAATCTGTATCTAGCGCAAGATCTGGAACCCCAAAAATTCTAAAATAAATTTCTAGACGTGAGGAATTTATCTATTAATAATGTTCAAAAAGAATTAACTAAATAGCACTTTCCAAGTAAAAATTACAGCAGTTCTCGTGAGTGATAAAGTTTCTGTTTTTTACAGCAAGTTCGACAATTCTTTCCCCAAGTCTTCCCAACGGTTCTACTTGGCACAAACACTAATTAAACACAAAAAACAAAACCAAAACAGAGGCTAGATAATTTATTTATTACTAAAAAGGAGAAAAAAGCAAGGAATAAAAATAAAATTGGGTTGCCTCCCAACAAGCGCTATCGTTTAACGCCCTTAGCTAGGCATAACAAGCAAGAATAGATCTAGGTATTGCCATCTTTGGTAGGCAATCCATAAGTGGCTCTGATAATAAATTCATAAGGTAATTTTATTTTCTTTCTAGGAAAGTGTTCCATGCCTTTCCTTAATGGAAATTGGAATCTAATATTTCCTTCCTTCATACCAATAATTGCACCAATTGTTCTAAGGAAAGGTCTACCAAGAATAATAGGACATGAAGGATTGCAATCTATGTCAAGAACAATAAAATCTATGGGCAAATAATTCCTATTTTCAACAATAATAACATCATTAATTCTTCCCATAGGTTTCTTAATAGTGGAATCCGCAAGGTGCAAGTTTAGAGAGCAATCATCAAAATCACAGAAACCTAACAAATCACACAAAGTCTTTGGAATCGTGGAAACACTAGCACCCAAATCACATAAAGCATAGCATTCATGATCTTTAATTTTAATTTTAATAGTTGGTTCCCACTCATCATAAAGTTTTCTAGGGATAGAAACTCCCAATTCAAGTTTTTCTTCATAAGATTGCATCAAGGCATCAACGATATGTTTAGTCAACGCTTTATTTTGACTATAAGAGTGAGGAGACTTTAGCACGGATTGCAACAAGGAAATACAATCAATAAAAGAGAAATTTTCATAGTTAAATTCCTTGAAATCTATAATAGTGGGTTTAGCAACATCTAGGGTTTTAATTTCTTCAATCCCACTTTTATCAAATTTAGCATCAAGATCAAAAGATTCAGAATTCTTGGAATGCCTTATAGGTAAAGGTGGATCATATTCAGTCCCATCATTACCAAGATTCATATTGAAAAACAAATACTTAATAGGGAACACATCAATAACTTTTAGATCTTCATCATTATTTTCATAGGAACTAGAAGAACACGCTTTTATAAAGGCATCTTTCTTACCACGCATCCTAGCGGTTCTCTCTTTGCACTCATCAATGGAAATTCTCATGGCCTTGAGAGACTCATTGATATCATGCTTAGGTGGAATAGATCCAAGTTTCAAAGAATCAACATCAAGAGCAATTCTATCAACGTTCCTAGCCAAATCATCAATCTTAAGCAATTTTTCTTCAATCATAACATTAAAATTCTTTGGCGAAGTAATAAATTATTTAATATTAGAATCAAAATCAGAGGGCATCTTATTATAATTTCCATAAGAATTGTTGTAGGAATTACCATAATTATTAGAGGGATTACTAGGATAAGGCCTAGGATTGAAATTTCCTCTATACGCGTTGTTACCAAAATTGTTCCTACCAACAAAATTCACATCCATAGATTCATTATTATTATCAATCAAAGTAGAGAAGGGCATATTATTAGGATCAGAAGAAACACTCTTATTAGCAAATAATTTCATAAGTTCATCCATCTTTCCACTCAAAACATTAATTTCTTCTATCGCATGCACCTTTTTATTAGTAGATCTTTCAGTATGCCATTGAGAATAATTAACCATAATATTATCTAGGAGTTTAGTAGCTTCTCCTAAAGTGATTTCCATAAAAGTGCCTCCCGCGGCCGAATCTAAAAGATTTCTAGAAGCAAAATTCAATCCGGCATAAATTTTTTGTATAATCATCCATAAATTTAAACCATGAGTAGGTGTAAGGACATATTTATCCCTAAGTGTTTTGGTGATTGATGACAATGCATTTGTGGACTAATCGTGTGTCATGAGTTTTCCAGACACTTCTTTGCTAGGCACAAGACGATTGGGTGCCCCTCGAAGACTGACGAAGACGGCGTATTTTCTACGTTTCTTTTTGGTGGATTTGAGTCATAGGAAAGCCGTACTATTAAGAAGGGGTCCGCGTTGGAAAGGTTTGGGTGGAATCATCACGTACACGTCTGCTTTTATCCCCTCCTTCTTCCTTGGAGCTTCCTCCGTTTTTTCCTGCCTCCTTTAACTGGCTGTGTTGTGGTTGCGGTAGTATTGCTCCTGGATCAACGGTAGTATCGCGCCATGGTGCGATAGTACCGCTCCCCTGGAGCTGCACTACCGCTGCCCACCAGGCTAGTGCCGCCCCCTTGCGGTAGTAGGAGCAGATGTAATTTTTTACATCCGCACCTGCCGCGGTAGTACCGCTTTCGCTGTGCGGTAGTACCGCGCTATGCGGTCAGGCAGTAGTACCGCCCCTTGGCAATACTACTGTGTCGGGTTTTTGCTACTTTCGTTTATTTGCGGAAGTAGGCACGGAAGTTCCCCTTCCCCTGGCTGGGACTTTTGCCTTGCGGTAGTACCGCATGGAGGGCGCGGTAGTACCGCGCATGCGGAAGTACCGCCCCTAGCTTGCGTCTGTTTCTGTGCTGGGGTCGCGGCAGTACCGTGGGACGGTACGGTTGTACCGCACTGCCGTGCGGTGGTACCGCTTGGTTGCAAGCAGTAGTACCGCGCGGCCTTGCGGTAGTACCGCTGGCCGCGGGCTGGTTGGTGGGTAACGGTTGGATCTTTTCCACACACTATATATAGGGTCTCCTTCTTCCCCGTTGACGCACCTCTTCCACCATTAAAAGCTCCATTATTGCTCCAAGCTCCATTTTCGCCCGATCTCACTCCCTAGCCAACCAAACTTGTTGATTTGCTCGGGAGTGGTTGAGAAGGCCCCGATCTACACTTCCACCAAGAGATATTTGATTCCCCCTACTAATCCCTTGCGGATCTTGTTACTCTTGGGTGTTTGAGCATCCTAGACGGTTGAGGTCACCGCGAAGCCATAGTCCATTTTGGTGAAGCTTCGTGGTGTCATTGGGAGCCTCCAATTGAGTTGTGGAGATTGCCCCAACCTCGTTTGTAAAGGCTCGGTCGCCGCCTCCAAGGGCACCAATAGTGGAATCACGGCATCTCGCATTGTGTGAGGGCGTGAGGAGATTACGGTGGCCCTAGTGGCTTCTTGGGGAGCATTGTGCCTCCACACCGCTCCAACGGAGACGTACTTCCTCTCAAAGGGAAGGAATTTCGGCAACACATCCTCGTCTCCACCGTCTCCACTCTTGGTTATCTCGTGCCTTTAATTGTGTAGCTTATTTGTTTCATATATCTTGCTTGCTTGTGTTCCTATTCGTGTTGCATCATATAGGTTGCTCATCTAGTTGCATATCTAGACAACCTACTTTGATGCAAAGTTTAAATTGCCAAAGAAAAGCTAAAAATTGTTAGTTGCCTATTCACCCCCCTCTAGTAAACCATATCGATCCTTTCAATTGGTATCAGAGCCTCGTCTCTTTATTAAGGAATTTACCGTCCAAAGAGTATGGTTGATACCATAGACGGTGCGGAGGAACACTCCAGTGTGAATCCTATCTCGTCTACGGGCGATGGGGGAACTTCGGTATCTCGTGAGAAGTTCAATGTGGCCTTGGAGACATTGAAAACTTGCATGACGACCGAAGTTGAAAGCATGTTTACTAAATTTCTTGAGGGGCTTAAACTATCCACTGCACCGTTGAAAGTGGGTGATCCCGCCATCAAGGTGTCGGATGCTATCCCCGATAAGGGGGAAGCTAGAAGTGAAAAGGCTCCTTCTTCTAGTGGCAAGAATGGCACCGGCATCTTTGCCCATGTGGAACCACCACTTGTTTATGGTGGTCCGGTTCCTTCCACTCATTTGAATCATGCTGGTCCTCCCCCTAAGATTGTGAAAAATGAGGATTTTGATTCTTGGGTTTACCGCTTTAAACGTCATTTAAATCATGTGAACACTAACCTTTGGAGAATCATTGAAGAAGGTTTCTATCCACATGATCCAAGCAACTTCACTCCTCGAGAAGCCACGGACAATAAATTCAATGAGAATGCTCTCTTCATAATTCAAGACGCAATTCCACTCGAAGACCTACCTCATCTTCGTCCCTTCGCCTTGGCCAAAGATGCATGGCATTGTGTCGTGTCTCTCTACCGGGGAAGCGCAAGCATTCAATGCTCCAACTATGAAGTGGTACAAGATGAAGCCGATGAGTTTGCAATGAAGGAAGATGAAGAACCTCGTGAGCTTTATAGGAGAGTAACCAAACTCGCGGTCTCACTACGAGATCACGGGATCAAGGACACGGATGACAATTGGATCAAGCGCAAATTCCTCAAGGCAATGATGCCCTACCACAAGGCCATGTCTTCCGTCATTCGTCAAAGACCGGACTTCCACACTTTGACCTCAAGCGAAGTGTTGGATGAGTTTGTGGCCATGAACATTTTGGACAAGACCGCCGACAATGCGGTGCTCCGTTCTCAACGGGCAAAGAAGCCTAACCTTGCATTGAAGGCCAAGCTCACCGTGGAAGAAGAAGAAGAGGAAGAAGAGGAGAGCAACCCTGAAGATATGAAGTATGCATACCATGAACACATGGCACTTGCTTCAAGGCAATTTTGGAGCAAGAAAAACTCGAGGCCCAATTTTAGCAAAAACAACTCGAGTGGCACAAGGGGCAAGCAACGTGTAAGGACTTGCTACAATTGCGGCAACGTGAGTCATTTCGTTGCGGAATGCCCGTATGAGAAGAGGGAAGACAATGGTGGCAAACTCATCCGAAAGGACAAGGCCAAGTCGTTCCCCAACAAGAACAACTTCACCAAGAAGACTCCTCCCAAGGCTTTGGTTGTGCAAGAAGAGTACAATGAGGATGATGATGATGAAGAAGATGATGAGTCGGTTGCCATGGCCTCCGTTGCCATTGCAACAACGTCACAGGTGTCTCTCTTCGACTCACCCAACGAGAGCATCACCGCCAAGTGCCTCATGGCTAAAGCCACCAACAAGGTAACCTCCAACATCCAAACTACCATCATTAATCATCCTTCCCCAACGGATAGCATTAATGAACCTGAGGGAGCTAATGTGGAGGCTAACGAGTTTGAGGCCTTTATGGGCAAACTCGAGGGAAAATCCAAGAAGCACTTTGTTGCTCTCTTGGAACAACTGGGTGAGGCCAATGACATGATCGAGGCTCACGAAGACACCATCTCTAAGATGGAAGGGCATAGTCGTGACTATGCCGATGAGATTTCGTATCTTTCCAATGCTCTTGAGGAAGAGTGTGGTCTTCGTTTGGCTCTTGAGGAGTCACACAACGTTGATCATGCTAAGTTAAACAAATATTATGATCATGCCCTCATTGTTTCTCGTGTGCTAAATTCCGAGAAGGCCAAACTCGGGGTTGATCTTTCTAGACTCAAAGAGGAGTTTGATATACTTGACAAGGCCCACAAGGCCTTGAAGGGTATTCACGCTAGTCTGAAGGAGTCTCGTGATCAACTCCAAGTGAAGCTAACTAAGGAGAAAGCAACTTTTCCTCATATGGTTTTAATTGATAATGCAAATGCTACTAACCCGTGTTGTGAGCATATACATCTTGTTGAGGAAAATGCAAAGTTGAAGGAGCAACTTGAGAGAGGTCTTGCGACTTGCATACAAGGCAAGAAGAACCTCAACGATCTCTTGATCAACCAAAAGGGAGGTGTGGCCAAGGAAGGGGTTGGGTACGTGCCCGACTCCAAGAACAAGAAGAAGAATGACAAGACCAAACGACCTCCTCCCCTCATGCAAACCTTTGTGAGGGAGGGAGAGAGTGCCCCTGAGGAGAAGAAGAAGAACAATGTCAAGAAGGGCAATGCCATCCCTCTCAACAAAGCCGGTGATTTTAATCCTTCTTATGTGTTATGCCGTGCTAGTGATGGGCATGTTTATGCCAAATTTGTTGGTTCTCTTCATGAATACATTGAATGGTCTATTTGGGTTCCAAAAACCCTTGTTTCTAACATCAAAGGACCCATTACAAAATGGGTACCTAAAACCAAGCATTGATCTCTGGTAGGTGTTTTCTTCCGGTGGGGGATCATGGTTGCTCGATAGCGGAGCTACAAATCATATGACCGGAAGCAAGGACTTGGTGGTGGACGTGCACAAGGTTCCATCTATGCCCACCAATGTCGAGTGGGGTGACGCCTCATCTTCTAAGGTATTGGGACTTGGCAAGGTGGTCATCTCTCATGATCTCATGATCGAGAAGGTCATGCTTGTTGAGTCCCTTGCATACAATTTACTTTCTGTTCGTCAACTTGCTATCATGGGCTTTGCCACTTTCTTTGATATCGATACCGTGGCCTTCTTGCAGAGCAAGACTCTTAAAGTAGCCTTTGTTGGGCATGTCGAGAACGGTCTATATGTGATTAACTTTTTGGAGTGACCCACTAAGACCGCGACATGCCTAATGGCTAAAGCTGATGTGGGATGGCTTTGGCATCGCCGTTTAGCCCATGTCAATATGAGATCTTTGCAAAGTCTCCTCAAGGGGGACCATGTCCGTGGACTAACGAATGTTAGTTTTGCTAAAGATCGTGCTTGCAGTGCCTGTATCGAAGGAAAGCTACATGAGAAGGCTCACCCTCCCACGACTATCATTTATTCAAAGAGGCCTTTGGAGCTCCTTCACATGGATCTCTTTGGGCCTCCATCCTTTGATAGTCTTGGAGGTAGGAAGTATTGCTTGGTGATTGTGGATGACTACTCAAGGTACACGTGGGTGTATTTCTTCAAGAGGAAGAGCGAGACCCAACAAATCGTCGTTGACTTTGCAAATGAAGCACAACGTCAACACAATGCAAAGATCTTGACAATAAGAAGTGACAACGGCACCGAGTTCAAGAACTACACCTTGGATGAGTTTCTTAGTGACGAGGGAATCAAGCATCAATATTCCGCACCTTACACCCCTCAACAAAACGGTGTTGCGGAGAGGAAGAACCGGACATTGATGGATGCGGCAAGGACCATGATGGCAGAGTTCAAGTCTCCGTATAACTTTTGGGCCGAAGCCATCAACACCGCGTGTCATGCATCAAATCGGCTCTACCTCCGCAAGGGCTTGAACAAGACTCCATATGAAATACTCACCGGTAACAAGCCCAACCTCAAGTACTTCCGGGTATTCGGGTGTAAGTGTTTCATTCTCAAGAAAGGTGTTCGGTTGTCTAAATTTGAGCCTAGAGCTTATGAGGGAATATTTGTTGGTTATGCTACAAACTCTCATGCTTACCGTGTCCTCAACAAATCCACATGACTTATTGAGGAGACGTTTAACATGGAGTTTGATGAGAATAACGGCTCCCAAGTGGAGCAAAGTGGCTCTTGTGATGTAGGTGATGAAATTCCTCCTCAAGCCATAAGAAGAATGGGTGTTGGTTTCATCCTACCCATTGAGGAAACCCGTGTGGCCGAAGGAGAAGGACAATACTCCACTCAAGTGGAGCCATCACCAACCCAAGGCCCACACTCTTCCGAAGAACAAAGTGAAGGCCCTCAACCTCATGAATAAGACCAAGGGCAAGATCATACTCAAGACGGTGTGGACACACCAAGTGATGCCCAAGGTCAAGTTCTCTCCCCCGAGCAAGTTCAAGATCAAGAACAAGTTCATGACAGCGCTCAAGATGATCAAGTAACCGCTCCTCAACTCACCACCAAGGAGGAATTAGAGCGTCGTGCCGCCAAGGTTGCTTCCAAGCTCTCCACCAAGGATCATCTCATGACGAATGTGCTTGGAAGCTTAAGAAAGGGGGTAAGCACTCGTAGACAATTAGCAAATTATTGTGAGCATCACGCGTTTGTCTCTTGTGTGGAACCCCACAAGGTCTATGAGGCGCTAGAAGATCCGGATTGGCTCAATGCCATGCACGAAGAACTCAACAACTTCGAGCACAACAAAGTGTGGAGATTGGTGCCAAGGCCAACGGGGAACCACAATGTCATTGGAACCAAGTGGATATTCAAGAACAAGCAAGATGCCCATGGGATTATCATTCGCAACAAGGCTCGTTTGGTAGCACGAGGCTACTCCCAAGTCGAGGGTATCGACTACGGTGAAACCTTTGCTCCCGTTGCTCGTCTTGAATCCATTCGTATGTTGATTGCATATGCTTCTCATCATAACTTTAAGTTATAACAAATGGATGTGAAGAGTGCTTTTCTTAATGGTCCCATTAATGAATTGGTTTACGTCAAGCAACCCCCCGGGTTCGAGGATCCCTACTTTCCTGATCATGTGTATCAACTCGATAAAGCACTCTATGGCCTTAAACAAGCCCCACGTGCGTGGTATGACCACCTTACCGAGTTGTTACAAGACCGTGGTTTTGAAGTTGGGCTAATCGACCCCACTCTTTTTACTAAGAAGGTCAAAGGGGAGTTGTTTGTGTGCCAATTATATGTTGATGATATTATCTTTGGTTCTCCTAACAAAGCTTTCAATGAGGAATTTGCCGCTCTCGTGACATCAAAGTTCGAGATGTCCTCCATGGGAGAGTTGAAGTTCTTTCTAGGGTTCGAAGTGAAGCAAAGAAGAGAAGGAACCTTCATCAATCAATCCAAATACACTCAAGACATGCTCAAGAGATTCAAGCTAAGTGACGTCAAGCCGGCTTCCACTCCAATGCCCACCAAGTGCCAACTTGACTTAGATCCCAATGGTAAAGTGGTGGATCAAAAGGTATATCGTTCCATGATTGGATCCTTGCTTTACCTTTGTGCATCTAGACCGGACATCATGTTGAGTGTGGGAATTTGTGCACGGTTTCAAGCCGCACCTAAGGAAAGTCACTATGTGGCGGTCAAACGAATCTTTCGATATTGAGCTCATACCCCAAACTTTGGCTTATGGTACCCAAGAGGATCAAACTTCAAGCTTGTAGGGTACTCGGATTCCGATTGGGCGGGAGACAAAGTGGATAGGAAGTCCACTTCCGGAGGGTGCCAATTCCTTGGTTGCTCTTTGGTAGGTTGGTCTTCCAAAAAGCAAAGTTGTGTGTCTCTCTCGTCCACCGAAGCGGAGTATGTGGCGGCCGGTAGTTGTTGTGTACAACTCTTATGGATGAGGCAAACTTTAAAGGATTATGGTGTCACTTGTGACAAAGTGCCTCTCTGGTGTGACAATGAAAGTGCCATCAAGATCTCTCTCAACCCGGTGCAACACTTCAAGACGAAGCATATTGAGATCAGTCGAGGAGAGATCGAGCTCAACTACGTCAACACTCATGATAACCTTGCAGATATCTTCACGAAGCCCTTGGATGAAGCAAGATTTCGCGAGTTAAGGCATGAGCTAAATATCATCGATTCGAGCAATGTTGCTTGAACCCTTGCACACCCCACCATACTCAATGTGTTGTCCTATTTAGATGTAGGCATGGACATAGGGGGAGTGATGTTCTCTCAATGAACTCTCCCTCCCCCCATTATGCATAAATCAATCAAGTCTTTCACATTAGCCATGTTTGATGGTACTTGTGCTTCAAAGACGAATTTTGGTCATGGACCCAAGGATAATTCTTCGCGATGCCATACCAATTGACTCAAACATAGGTGGCTACGGCCACCGCCCTCTCTTTTGGAGAGGTGGTGTCTCGTGGTTGGTTCGTTTGTCGTGTGCCTTTCTGGTTTTGTGTGTTGCGTGGTCTTGTGGTGTCGTGTTGGCTCGGAGTGGTTTGTGCAAAGATCTAGTTTTTTGCGCTCGAAACGTGCATCTTATTGAGCCCACGGTACTATCGCGTCTGGGCGCGGTACTACCACTTTGGGAGGCACGGTACTACCGCGCCACAGCACGGTACTACCGCTCTGGTGCGGTACTTCGAAAGTACCGCACCGTGCGGTACTATCGTGTCTGGGCACGGTACTACCGCGCCGTCAAGGGCGCATGGGGGTTATGACTCGGGCAGGGGAGTTCCAACTCCCCATACCCATTCATTGTCTCTCTCTCCACGTCTCTCCCTCTCAAGAACGGCGCCGGAGGCCCTCGCCGGATCTCCGTCTCCGACCACTCTCCTCGGATTCCGACCGGTGGGATCGTTCCCCACCACTTCCTCTTGCCATGGACCAAGGTTTTTCCCCAAATCCCTCTTTTTCTTGGCTGTTCTCTTGCTTCTAGGCTTTTGGGGAGAAACTTGTCGTTCTTGAGATTTTAGGCCAAATCTATGCAAGAGTGGATGTAGGAGAGTCGTGATGCGTAGAAACATACTTGATATGCTGTCTTGTGGTAGCTTTGTCCAACCATAGTACCGCTGTGGTCTCGCGGGCTTTCTTAGATTTGAACCAGTTCAGATCTAACGCGGTGCGGTACTACCGTGCCCGATGTGCGGTACTACCGCTCTTGCGGTACTACCGCCCGTCAGGTGCGGTACTACCGCCTGTCAGGTGCGGTACTACCGTACCGTGCGGTACTACCGCTATGCAGACGCGGTACTACCTCGCCGGCCATGGCGCTAAGGTCGTACTACCGCTCCCACACCCGGTACTACCGTGATCATGAATGGTACTACCGCGTCTAAGAGCCGTACTACTCTCTTAGCTCCGCAGCTCTTGGCAGTACTACCGTAGGGATCAAATCTCTCTCTAGGCATTTATCATGTGTGCTTTCTACTTGTTTCACTTGCTTTGTTGTGGTCTTTGCATTAATCTCTCTTGGTTGTTGTGGGTGCTTTTGCGTTCTGTGTCTCAGGTGGTGGCTCTCGCCGTTCCAATCCCAATCGTGACACTGGCTCCAAGCGTCTGCGCAACCCCCAAGATGAAGCCCCAGAGGGCTCCAATGCCCCCAAGCGCAATGTCAAGACCACTGCCAGCAAGCAAAAGGAACCGGCTAAGGGCATGGACGAGATTTCAACCACTGAGTATGTTGAGCGCCGGAAGATCAATCCCTATGTGAATCCTTGGGCTATCCTCAGAGGCACCGAGTTGTTCTGGACCAAGCAACATGCTCTCATCTATCTGGATGTGATCAAGAACAAGCAAAATACCTTCATGGGTGTCAAGTGGATAGACATGCATCACCCGCGGAAAGACAAGTTTCGTGACTATTTTGGAGAGGCTCTGGACTTGGTGGAGCAGTTTGCTATTGAGCCGGTGATCTCCTTTCACCTTGACTATGACCCTGAGCTTATCTGTCAGTTCTTTGCCTCAGTGTACTTTCATCCCGGGGAGGAGCGGAGGATGACCTGGATGACCAATGGCCGTCAGTTGTCTGCTACATGGAAAGAGTTCATGTATCTGCTGCACATTCCTGATGACGGGCTTCACACCCCCGTTGGCGTTCGCCCCCATGCCAACTCTGAGTCTGCCAACAAGAACCAGCTTCAGCCCTTCCTTGTTGAGAAGGTACTCCCCAATGGCAAGTCATCTTGGGTGTTGAACTCCTTTCTAGATATCATGCATCGCATCTTCCGCAACACTCTGTTCCCACGCATTGGCGACAAGGACAAGGTTCATGCATATCTAGTGGACATGTTGCTCTTGTGTGCAGAGGCATGTACTTCTCAGACTCAGCCACTTGATGTCTCACACATCATGTGGTGTGAGCTTCGGTTTGCGGTGTTCACTCGCAAGGTACCTATCTATGGACCGTACCTGTTTCTGCTGCTCTCCACCACTTGGGAGAAGACGTATCCAGGTGATGAGTTCCTTGCTCCAGACTGGATTCGCCATGAGTCCATCAGCCTCCGCGTCAAGCCGAACTGGGCCAACACCACTACCAGTGCTGAGGCATCTTCTGCTAGGAGGACTACTGGTGAGGGGGAGGCTGCTGCTGCTGAGACTACCGCTGAGGACCGTGCTGCTAGGTCCACCACTTCTTCCTCTGAGCCGTCATGGGCCAAGAAGCTGAAGGACAAGATGAAGACTCTCTTCTCCATGCAGGCGAAGGGACAGTACAGGGCTCACGTGACTGACAAGGAGAGTCACCGCCGTGACAAGAAGGTGATGAGGCTCTTTGGAGAGGATGTGTCTGGCGGGTCTGAGGACGTCATCACACCTGAGGCTGCCTGGATGTCAAAGCAGGGCTACAAGTGGACCAGTTCAGAGGATGACATCGAGGAGACTATCCCCGCCGCTGAGTCTGACGAGGAGCACGAGGAGCAGTGGGACGACTTCTCTGCCTGAGCCACCCTGTGTGTGTAGGTGTCCTCTTTGCCTTTTTGGTGTCTCGATGCCAAAGGGGGAGAGAGTGTAGGGATTTGCGTTGTGTCGTGCTTGGTGTGTTTGTTTGCTTTGTCGTTTGGACCTCATTTTCCTCGTTTGCTTTTGTTTGGTTTGTGCCTTCGATACCTTTCCTCCATATGGTGTAAGACATATGCACTCTATCTATCTTAGTTATCTTATGTCTGTACTATCTTGTCTAGTGATAAATGTGTCTTGTCTCTATAATATAGGGGGAGCTCTGTTCCTAGTATTCGTGCTCATCTAGGTAGCACACATTTAGGGGGAGCCCGTCTATATTATAGAGAGGAGGGGTTTGCTTTTACACTGCTGTTGTGGTTGCGGTAGTACTCCTCCTGGATCAACGGTAGTACCGTAGGCATCCACAGTAGTACCGCGCCATGGCGCGGTAGTACCGCTGGTGCTCACGGTAGTACCGCTCCCCTGGAGCCGCACTACCGCTGCCCACCAGGCTAGTGCCGCCCCCTTGCGGTAGTAGGAGCGGATGTAATTTTTTACATCCGCACCTGCCGCGGTAGTACCGCTTTCGCTGTGTGGTAGTACCGCGCTATGCGGTCAGGCAGTAGTACCGCCCCTCGGCAGTACTACTATGTCGGGTTTTTGCTACTTCCGTTTATTTGCGGAAGTAGGCACGGAAGTTCCCCTTCCCCCTGGCTGGGACTTTTGCCTTGCGGTAGTACCGCATGGAGGGTGCGGTAGTACCGCGCGTGCGGAAGTACCGCCCCCAGCTTGCGTCTGTTTCTATGCTGGGGTCGCGGCAGTACCGTGGGACGGTACGGTTGTACCACACTACCGTGCGGTAGTACCGCTTGGTTGCAAGCAGTAGTACCATGCTGCCTTGCGGTAGTACCGCTGGCCAGGCGCGGTAGTACCGCTGGCCGCGGGCTGGTTGGTGGGTGACGGTTGGATCTTTTCCACACACTATATATAGGGTCTCCTTCTTCCCCGTTGACGCACCTCTTCCACCATTAAAAGCTCCATTATTGCTCCAAGCTCCATTTTCGCCCGATCTCAATCCCTAGCCAACCAAACTTGTTGATTTGCTCGGGAGTGGTTGAGAAGGCCCCGATCTACACTTCCACCAAGAGATATTTGATTCCCCCTACTAATCCCTTGCGGATCTTGTTACTCTTGGGTGTTTGAGCATCCTAGACGGTTGAGGTCACCGCAAAGCCATAGTCCATTATGGTGAAGCTTTGTGGTGTCGTTGGGAGCCTCCAATTGAGTTGTGGAGATTGCCCCAACCTCGTTTGTAAAGGCTCGATCGCCGCCTCCAAGGGCACCAATTGTGGAATCATGGCATCTCGCATTGTGTGAGGGCGCGAGGAGATTACGGTGGCCCTAGTGGCTTCTTGGGGAGCATTGTGCCTCCACACCACTCCAACGGAGACGTACTTCCTCTCAAAGGGAAGGAACTTCGGCAACACATCCTCGTCTCCACCGTCTCCACTCTTGGTTATCTCGTGCCTTTACTTGTGTAGCTTATTTGTTTCATACATCTTGCTTGCTTGTGTTCCTATTCGTGTTGCATCATATAGGTTGCTCATCTAGTTGCATATCTAGACAACCTACTTTGATGCAAAGTTTAAATTGCTAAAGAAAAGCTAAAAATTGTTAGTTGCCTATTCACCCCCCCTCTAGTCAACCATATCAATCCTTTCAGTAGGGCAATTATGTATCATTAATTTCATTCTCTCCCAAGCTTGTGCAACATGTTCATGATCAAGTTGCTTAAAATTTATAATATCGTTTCTAAGAGAGATGATCTTAGCAGGAGGAAAATACTTAGAGATAAAAGCATCTTTGCACTTGTTGCATGAATCAATACTATTTTTAGGCAAAGACGAAAACCAAGCTTTAGCACGATCTCTAAGCGAAAAAGGAAATAGCTTCAATTTAACAATATCATTATCCACATCTTTCTTCTTTTGCATGTCACACAAATCAACAAAGCTATTTCGATGGGTAGCGGCATCTTCACTAGGAAGGCCGGAGAACGGATCTTTCATAACAAGATTCAGCAAAGCAGCATTAATTTCACAAGATTCAGCATCGGTTAGAGGAGCAATCGGAGTGCTAATAAAATCATTGTTGTTGGTATTGGTGAAGTCAAACAATTTAGTATTATCTTGAGCCATCATGACAAGCAAGCAAACTAACACACAAGCAAACAAAAAGCAAGTGGGTAAAAAGAGGCAAATAGAGAGGGAGGATAGAGAGAGAGAGAGGGCAAATAAAACGGTAAGGGTGAAGTGGGGGAGAGGAAAACGAGAGGCAAATGGCAAATAATATTATGTGGGAGATAAGGGTATGTGATGGGTACTTGGTATGTTGACTTTTGCGTAGACCTCCCCGGCAACGGCGCTAGAAATCCTTCTTGCTACCTCTTTTAGCACTGCGTTGGTTTTCCCCGAAGAGGAAGGGATGATGTAACAAAGTAGCGTAAGTATTTCCCTCAGTTTTTGAGAACCAAGGTATCAATCCAGTAGGAGGCTACGCGCGAGTCCCTCGCACCTGCACAAAATAACTTAATCCTCGCAACCAACACAAATAGGGGCTGTCAATCCCTATAGGGCCACTTACGAGAGTGAGATCTGATAGATATGATAAGATAATATTTTTGGTATTTTTATGATAAAGATGCAAAGTAAAATAAAGGCTAAGTAAATGGCAAAGTAAATAACTAAGTAGTAGGAGATTGATATGATAAAGATAGACCCGGGGGCCATAGGTTTCACTAGTGGCTTCTCTCGAGAGCATAAGTATTCTACGGTGGGTGAACAAATTATTGTTGAGCAATTGACAGAATTGAGCATAGTTATGAGAATATCTAGGTATGATCATGTATATAGGCATCACGTCCGAGACAAGTACACCGACTCCTGCCTGCATCTACTACTATTACTCCACTCATCGACCGCTATCCAGCATGCATCTAGAGTATTAAGTTAAAAACAGAGTAACACCTTAAGCAAGATGACATGTGTAGAGGGATAGACTCATGCAATATGAATAAAACCCCATCTTGTTATCCTCGATGGCAACAATACAATACGTGCATTGCTGCCCTTACTGTCACCGGGAAAGGACACCGCAGGATTGAACCCAAAGCTAAGCACTTATCCCATTGCAAGAAAGATCAATCTAGTAGGCCAAACCAAACTGATAATTCGAAGAGACTTGCAAAGATAACCAATCATACATAAAAGAATTTAGAGAAGATTCAAATATTATTCATAGATAGACTTGATCATAAACCCACAATTCATGGGTCTCAACAAACACACCGCAAAAAGAAGATTACATCGAATAGATCTCCACAAGAGAGGGGGAGAACATTGTATTGAGATCCAAAAAGAGAGAAGAAGCCATCTAGCTACTAACTATGGACCCGTAGGTCTGAGGTAAACTACTCACACTTCATCGGAGGGGCTATGGTGTTGATGAAGAAGCCCTCCATGATCGATGCCCCCTCCGGTGAAGCTCCGGAACAGGCCCCAAGATGGGATCTCATGGATACAGAAAGTTACGGCGGTGGAATTAGGGTTTTGTCTCCGTCTCTGGTCGTTTGGGGGTACGTGGGTATATATAGGAGGAAGAAGTACGTCGGTGGAGCAACAGGGGGCCCACGAGGGTGGAGGGCGCGCCTGGGGGGGGGGGGGTAGGCGCGCCCCCCTACCTCGTGGCCTCTTGTTACGTGTCTTGACATAGGGTCCAAGTCTCCTGAGTTGTATTCGATGAGAAAATCACGTTCCCGAAGGTTTCATTCCGTTTGGACTCCGTTTGATATTCCTTTTCTTCGAAACCCTAAAACAGGCAAAAAACAACAATTCTGGGCTGGGCCTCTGGTTAATAGGTTAGTCCCAAAAATAATATAAAAATGGATAATAAAGCCCAATGATGTCCAAAACAGTAGATAATATAGCATGGAGCAATCAAAAATTATAGATACGTTGGAGACGTATCAGAAACTGTGGAAACCTGAGTGCCCCTGATATTTTTATTTTGTGCCATGCCTTATTTCGTGATGATACATTCAGTATGGGCGCTATTGTTGCAAAGCGGTTAAATCTTAACCGTACTAAGGGCCCCGTCCTTGGAGGCATCTTCGCCTCGCGCCTCGCTGCACACTTTAACATACCAATTAGGCATTATGAGAAGGAAGAGAAGTTGTTGCCTCCTATTTATCTAGATTATAAGAGTATGGTAGCACATGATTTTATTGTTAAGAATAGGGAAAAGGCGCTTAAGTACAAATTAATATTTGGTAAAAATCATCCTGAGACTATTACCTTGCCCGCTCCTTCCTTGTTTGATTTATCTACAGGCAAGTACCTTGTTCCGTTGGAGGCCATTCACGCCTACCGGAATCCTACATCAGCTACAAAGCCAGAGCCGGAACCACAGTTTGATCCTCCACGACAGTCTGATTATCAGTGGGATCCGGAGATGATTGCCAACCAGTGGCAATCCGAGGCTTCTTCACAGTACGACCCCAACTATTACTTTGGATATCCGCCAGGCCAGCCATGGCCATAGACCAACTTAGGCCTAAAGCCTAAGCTTGGGGGAGTATGTATTTCTCATCGACATTACATTCATGTTCACACACTCATTGCTAGTTGTCGGTGCTCATACTTTTTCATTGTATCATCCATGCTGGTTTATTTTTCTTTTTATGCTTTCTTCTTGTGTGTTTACTAAACCTTAAGAAAAACAAAAAAAATAGTTGTAGCTTTTAGTTAGTTTACTTTCCATGCATGTAGTAGTAATTAAAAAGAAAACCCAAAAGGATTTCTCGTTCTTCTTTTGCTTGTTGGGAGCTTTCTCGTGTAAATAGTTTTATTTCTTTCTTATTCTTTGGGGGTCGATAGGAGAAGACCATAATGAAAATGTTGAGTGGCTCTCATATGCATTATTGTTGATCTAACAAAGAGCCCATATTACCTTGTCTTCTCTCTTGAATTGAATGCTTGCAGATTCCGGCTTAGTCCAATGCACGTGCACTATTATTATTATCCACACTATTCGGTCGTGCAAATGAAAGGCAATAATGATGATTATTTGATGAACTTATTGAGATGAGAAAAGCTGGTATGAACTCAACCTCTCTTGTTTTTGTAAATATGATTAGTCCATCGTTCCTGATTCAGCCTATTATGAATAAACATGTTTGCAATGACAATTAGAGATTATAGTTGCTTATTCCATGCTTAATTAGCTAGGAGCTTATAATGGTTTACCTTGTGTGCCAACATGCTATTAAAATGGTTGTGATGTGGTATGATAGGGTGGTATCCTCTTTTGAACGATTCGAGTGGCTTGACTTGGCACATGTTCACGCATGTAGTTGAAACAAAATCAACATACCCTCTACGATATTTATGTTCATGGTGCATTATATCCTACTCATGCTTGCATTCGGTGTTGATTAATTTTAATGCATGTTCATGACTGTTGTCGCTCTCTAGCTGGTCGCTTCCCAGTCTTTTGCTAGCCTTCACTTGTACTAAGCGGGAATACTGCTTGTGCATCCAATTCCATAAACCCCAAAGTTTTTCCATATGAGTCCACCATACCTACCTATATACGGTATCTACGTGCCGTTCCAGGTAAATTTGTATGTGCCAAACTCTAAACCTTCAAATAAACATTATGTTTTGTATGCTCGAATAGCTCATTATCAACTAGGGTTGTCCGTATCTTCCATGTTAGGCGGGTTATTCTCAAGAGGAGTGGACTCCGCTCCTCACTCACGAGAAAATGGCTGGTCACCGGGATGCCCAGTCCCATGCTTTATGCAAATAAAATCAAAATAATTGCAAACAAAACTCCCACGGGACTGTTCTTAGTTGGAGGCACTCGTTGTTTTGAGCAACCCATGGATTGATGCTTGTTGGTGGAGGGGGAGTATAAACTTTACCATTCTATTTGGGAACCGCCTATAATGTGTGTAGCATGGAAGATATCACCATCTCTTGGTTGTTATGTTGACAATGAAAGTATACTGCTCAAAATATTATTCATATCTATTTCAAAACCGAGCTCTGGCACCTCTACAAATCCCTGCTTCCCTCTGCGAAGGGCCTATCTATTTACTTTTATGCTGACTCAGCATCCTCTTACTAAAAAGCACCAGTTGAAGAGCACCACTATCATTTGCATTCATTACTGTTAGTTTACATTGAGTATGACTTGACTGGATCTCTTTTACCATGAATTACAATGTCTAGTCAGTCCTTGATATTTAAATGGGCTCTGCATTTATGTTTTGTGGTCTCAGAAAGGGCTAGCGAGATACCATCTTGTTATATTATATCATGATTGGTTTGAGAAAGTGTTGTCATCCGAGATTTATATTATTGCTCGCTAGTTGATTATGTCATTGATATGAGTAAACATGAGACCTAAATGTTATTGTGAATATGGTTAGTTCATAATCTTTGCTGAAAACTTGAATTCCGGCTTTACATATTTACAACAACAAGAGCAAACAGAGTTTGTAAAAGTTTGTCTTTATCACATTCAGTTTATCAACTGAATTGCTTGAGGACAAGCAAAGGTTTAAGCTTGGGGGAGTTGATACGTCTCCGTCGTATCTACTTTTCCAAACACTTTTGCCCTTGTTTTGGACTCTAACTTGCATGATTTGAATGGAACTAACCCGGATTGACGCTGTTTTCAGCAGAATTGCCATGGTGTTATTTTTGTGAAGAAATAAAAGTTCTCGGAATGACCTGAAAATCAACAGAGAATTATTATGGAATATATAAATAATACTAGAAGGAAGATCCACATTAGGGGGGCCTTCACCTGTCCACGAGGGTGGGGGCGCGCCCCCTGCCTCATGGGCCCCCTAACTCCATATATTCACTTTCGGGGAGAAAAAACCAGGAAGAAGGATTCATCGCGTTTTACGATACGTAGCAGCCGCCAAGCCCTAAACTCTCTCGGGAGGGCTGATCTGGAGTCCGTTCGGGGCTCCGGAGAGGGGAATCCGTCGCCATCGTCATCATCAACCATCCTCCATCACCAATTTCATGATGCTCACCGCCATGCATGAGTAATTCCATCGTAGGCTTGCTGGAAGGTGATGGGTTGGATGAGGTTTATCATGTAATTGAGTTAGTTTTGTTAGGGTTTGATCCCTAGTATCCACTATGTTCTGAGATTGATGTTGCTATGACTTTGCTATGCTTAATGCTTGTCACTAGGGCCCGAGTGCCATGATTTCAGATCTGAACCTATTATGCTTTCATCAATATATGAGAGTTCTTGATCCTATCTTGCAAGTCTATAGTCACCTACTATGTGTCATGATCCGACAACCCCGAAGTGACAATAATCGGGACCACTCCCGGTGATGACCGTAGTTTGAGGAGTTCATGTATTCAGTATGTGTTAATGCTTTGGTCCGGTACTCTATTAAAAGGAGGCCTTAATATCCCTTAGTTTCCAATAGGACCCCGCTGCCACGGGAGGGTAGGACTAAAGATGTCATGCAAGTTATTTTCCATAAGCATGTATGATAATATTCGGAATACATGCCTACATTACATTGATGAATTGGAGCTAGTTCTGTGTCACCCTATGTTATGACTGTTACATGATGAACCGCATCCGGCATAATGCTCTATCACCGATCCAATGCCTACGAGCTTTCCATATATTGTTCTTCGCTTCTTTACTTTTCCGTTGCTATTGTTATCATCACTACAAAACACCAAAAATATTACTTTTGCTACCGTTACCTTTTACCACCGTTACCACTACTATCATATTACTTTGCTACTAAACACTTTGCTGTAGATATTAAGTTTCCAGGGGTGGTTGAATTGACAACTCAGCTGCTAATACTTGAGAATATTCTTTGGCTCCCCTTATGTCGAATCAATAAATTTGGGTTGAATACTCTTCCCTCGAAAATTGTTGTGATCCCCTATACTTGTGGGTTATCAGCGTTGAGCATGAATATGATTGGAACATGTTTATTGCAATATCGTTATTCATTCAAGTCAGAGAATAATTATTGCTCCGCTTACATGAATAAAACCTTCAATGGTCATACACCCAATGTGAATGGTTTGTTGAATCTCGATCGTGGTTATACACATATTCATAATATAGATGCCAAAAGATGCAAAGTTGATAATGATAGTGCAACATATTTGTGGCACTGCGGTTTAGGTCATATTGGTGTAAAGCGCATGAAGAAACTCCATGCAGATGGACTTTTGGAATCACTTGATTATGAATCATTTGATGCTTGCGAACTATGCCTCATGGGCAAGATGACTAAGACTCCGTTCTCCGGAACAATGGAGCGAGCCACTGACTTATTGGAAATAATACATACCGATGTATGCGGTCCGATGAGTGTTGAGGCTCGTGGAGGGTATCGTTATATTCTAACCTTCGCAGTTGATTTGAGCAGATATAGGTATATCTACTTAAAGAAACACAAGTCTGAATCATTTTGAAAATTTCAAAGAATTACCAAGTGAAGTGGATAATCATTGTAACAAGAAAATAAAGTTTCTGCGATCTGATCACAGAGGCGAATATTTGAGTTACGAGTTTTGGCCTTCATTTAAAACAATGTGGAATAGTTTCACAAGTCACACCACCTGGAACACCACAGCATAATGGAGTGTCCGAACATCGTAACCGTACTTTATTAGATATGGTGCGATCTATGATGTCTCTTACCGATTTACCGCTATCGTTTTGGGGGTTATGCATTAGAGACAACAGCCACCTCTTGAGCATGCGTTGGTTTTCCCTTGAAGAGGAAAGGATGATGCAGCAAAGTAGCGTAAGTATTTCCCTCAGTTTTTGAGAACAAGATATCAATCCAGTAGGAGACAACGCACAAGTCACCTAGTACCAGCACAAACAATCAAGAACCTTGCAAACAACGCGATAAAGGGGTTCACTAGTAGAATAAGGGCCTTTAGTCCCGGTTCATAAGGGCCTTTAGTCCCGGTTCTTGAACCGGGACTAAAGGGTCGTTTCTAAAGCCTCCCCCTTTAGTCCCGGTTCTTACATCAACCGGGACTAAAGGCCCTCCACGTGGCCGCTGCCTAGAGGTCCACCTTTAGTCAATTTTTTTTTAATTTTGAATTTTTTTTGAATTTTTTCCCGATTTTCAAATTTTTGAATTATTTTAACCTCTAATCTCTAATCACCCTCATCACTGCTCAATTTAAGCTCTAATCTCTAATCACCCCTCATCATTCCAAATCATCTAACTTCTCGGACGGTCACCCATCCTCTCACTCCTCCAGCCTGAGCACGCTTAACTTTCAGGTTCTATTCTCCCTCGTTTCCAAGTCTGCACTTGTTGTTTTCCTGACAATAGTAAGATGTCAATCGTATTAACCCTCGGGAGTTTAGCTTGAGCATGAAGTCACACGTTTCACTGTTTGAGTTTGAAACTATTATTCTAAAAAAATAATTATTTAGTAACACTAATATTTCTTGAATAAGTAGTTTGACCATAGTTTGACCACAGTTTGACCAGATTTGACCGAAATTCAAAAAAATGAAATAATTATTTAGTAACACTAATATTCTTGAATAATTATTTAGTAACACTAATATTTCTTGAATAAGTAGTTTGACCATAGTTTGACCAGATTTGACCAAAATTCAAAAAAATTGAAATAATTATTTAGTAACACTAATATTCTTGAATAATTATTTAGTAACACTAATATTTCTTGAATAAGTAGTTTGACCATAGTTTGACCCCTGTTTGACCATAGTTTGACCAGATTTGACCAAAATTCAAAAAAAATGAAATAATTATTTAGTAACACTAATATTCTTGAATAATTATTTAGTAACACTAATACTTTTTGAATAAGTAGTTTGACCATAGTTTGACCAGATTTAACCAAAATTCCAAAAAACTGAAATTTGAGCATATCTTTTTTTCCTTTTGGAAATTGAGGATTCTAAAAATTTGCAAATAGGCCATAGGCTGTTAAGATCGGATGCGGATTTTCGTTCTGAACATTTTGATATATTATACGTTTGTTCCCGACATCATATGCAAAAGTTATAGCCGTTTTACATTTTCCCTACATTTTTTGCAAAACATGTCCAAATTTAAGTTTTTAAATTTTCCTAACTAGTAGATGTAGTAATATAACTATCTCTCGAAGGATTTTATTTTTTGAAGTTTTTATCATTTTCTTTTGATTTTTTCAAAACAAAAAAGGCGATCCAGGGGGGGTAGAGTTTGAAAATGGGACCTTTAGTCCTGGTTTGAGACACAAACCGGGAATAAAGGGCATCGCACCCTTTAGTCCCGGTTCGTGTCTCAAACTGGGACTAAAGGTCTAATATTTAGTCCCGGTTTGAGACACAAACCGGGACTAAAGGGCATCACACCCTTTAGTCTCGGTTCATGTCTCAAACCGGGACTAAAGGGCTCAGGTGAACCGGGACTAATGCCTTAGCCGCACGAACTGGGACCAATGCTCACATTAGTCCCGGTTTGTGAGTGAACCGGGACTAATGTGAATATTGCCCTGTGACCAAGGCCCTGTTTTCTACTAGTGGTTGTCAATCCCTTCACCGTCACTCGCAAAATTGAGATCTGATAAAGATAGTAAAGTAAATACTTTTGGTATTTTTTTTTGTATAGATTGGAAAGTAAAGATTGTAAAATAGTAAACGAGATGCCATGTAAATAAAAGAGATGCAATATAATAAGAAAGAGACCCGGGGGCCATAGGTTTCACTAGTGGATTTTCTCAAGATAGCATATATTACGGTGGGTGAACAAATTACTGCCGAGAAATTGATAGAAAAACGCATAGTTATGAGAATATTGGATGTCTACTACACAACATTCTTCTTGTATACGTTGTTGGGCCTCCAAGTGCAGAGGTTTGTAGGACAGTAGCAAATTTCCCTCAAGTGCATGACCTAAGGTTTATCAATCCGTGGGAGGCGTAGGATGAAGATGGTCAATCTCAAACAACCCTGCAACCAAATAACAAAGAGTCTCTTGTGTCCCCAACACACCCAATACAATGGTAAATTGTATAGGTGCACTAGTTCGGCGAAGAGATGGTGATACAAGTGCAATATGGATGGTAGATATAGGTTTTTGTAATCTGAAAATATAAAAACAGCAAGGTAACTAATGATAAAAGTGAGTGAAAACGGTATTGCAATGCTTTGAAACAAGGCCTAGGGTTCATACTTTCACTATTGCAAGTTCTCTCAACAATAATAACATAATTGGATCATATAACTATCCCTCAACATGCAACAAAGAGCCACTCCAAAGTCACTAATAGCGGGGAACAAACGAAGAGATTATTGTAGGGTACGAAAGAACCTCAAAGTTATCCTTTCTGATTGATCTATTCAAGAGTCCGTAGTAAAATAACATGAAGCTATTCTTTACGTTCAATCTATCCTAGAGCTCGTACTAGAATAACACCTTAAGACACAAATCAACCAAAACCCTAAGGTCACCTAGATACTCCAATGTCACCTCAAGTATCCGTGGGTATGATTATATGATATGCATCACACAATCTCAGATTCATCTATTGAACCAACACAAAGAACTTCAAAGAGTGCCCCAAAGTTTCTACCGGAGAGTCAAGACGAAAACATGTGCCAACCCCTATGCATAACTTCACGAGGTCACATAACTCGCAAGTTGATCACCAAAACATACATCAAGTGGATCACGTGAATATCCCATTGTCACCACAGATAAGCACATGCAAGACATACATCAAGTGTTCTCAAATCCTTAAAGACTCAATTCTAAGATAACTTCAAAGGGAAAACTCAATTCATCACAAGAGAGTAGAGGGGGAGAAACATCATAAGATCCAACTACAATAGCAAAGCTCGCGATACATCAAGATCGTGCCGAATCAAGAACACAAAGAGAGATCAAACACATAGCTACTAGTACATATGTAACATCCCAAATTTTCAATTTGGAATGTTATACATTAGATCATCATGGCATATCATATTTTATTGCTTTTCTGGTTGATCCTAGAAAATTCTACGCAACTCAAGGACCCTCGGAGAGAGTTGGGGATTTCGCTATTTTCATATTTGAGTTTTTCTCAAATTTTGAAGATAGGATCATTCGATTTTATTTATTTTATTTTCAATTATTTCTATATTAAAAATATGAGAGAGGGAATAAAATGACTTTCCCAAAATAAAGAAATATTGAGGATTTAATAAAAAAAATCAAATAAGATTTTATTTTGGTTTTATTTGCTATTTTATTCGAATTTAGGAAAAATTGCACGTTTTCAAAAATTGCATTTAGAGCCAAAAAAATGTTCATCCTATTCTAAATATTTTATTTAGACGGAGAAAATTTGTTTTGGCATTTTTAGATTTTTATTTATTTTTCTAGAACTTTTTTAGCGCAGCGTAATTGTTTAAAAAAAACCCCGCGCCCGACTGGGCCAAGGGCCCAGCCGAGCCAGGCCAGCCCAAGCCACCGCCGCCGCCTTCCCCGTCAGACTCGGAGAGGAGTCCAAGCCGGAGCCGCGCCGCCCGTCGCCCCCTCCCCCAAGTCAACTCCCCTCTCCCCCTCTTAAATAGCCGCCCTGCCGCCGCCCTCTCCTCACCCCGCCGCCCCGCACCGCAGCCC
>NC_041380.1:590904022-590936986 GCF_002162155.2 Triticum dicoccoides
TACCGCCTGCGCTGCCGCACGCTGCCGCACGCCGCCGGAGAGCCGCCACAGCCGAGGTAGTCGCCGGCCGGTTTTTTTAAAAACCCTAGTTCCGTTTTTTAAATAAATAGATCGGTTTTTTCTGGTTTATTTATTTTGCGAGCGCCCGTTCGTCTGTTCGTTTTAACGAACTTGTTTTTCGTTAACTGTTCGTCGTTTTTCTTTTTCTCGGATTAAATCCGCGGTTTTTCTGATCGCGATCTCTGATCCGATGTTCGTTCTAGTTTAACTTTTCACTCGTTTATCGGAATCGGGCGATTCAAGTGCCTGGAGTTTCGTCTCGAAACCCTCTTTCCGTTTAACCAACTCAAACAAGATTTTGCCACTATAAAAATTGCCTTAGACCCAGAGTAGTAAATGAAGCTTGTTTCTCTTGCCGTTTGTCTTTTGTTGCTTCGTTCGTTTTGATTCTTTTTGCCAACCGGAGTTCTTAAGTTGAACTTTCTGGTTAGTTCTCTTGTTCGAGTTTTACCTGTGCATTAGTTGAGTACTTATTTTATGTTTGTTTGTTTGCGATAGAGTACCCGGAGTGCGCCGTTTGCTATTCGAATCGCTAGGTTTCCCGGATCATCAGCAAGGCAAGTAACACTTTGATCATACCTCCTACTACCCAGTTTTATTGCATTAGATCAATCCTCACACATTGCATCATTAGGATCTAATTAAATTGTGGGTTTGGGGAGTAGTTGAGGTAGAACCTATTACCTGTTTATTATCAAAACTTTGGGAGTTACTCTATGTTTGCTTACTATTGCTATGCTATGCTAGTAGACGTGGATTGGGTGAGTGTATCCATGACAGATGTGAGCTTTGTTAATTAATGGTTTATTTAAGGTGGGAACCTAAACACACATCTGGGTGGATTGAGGCACCTGGGTATTCCAGCGATTGCCTATTTTCTTTTGGACCGCCACCCAGGCTCAAAGGGATCATGAGATTATTCATACTAGAAACTTCCGTGTGCAGCCACAAGCTACTATGGGCTCTAGCATAGTTGACTAAGTCGTGCGAACTCTTACAGTGGTAGATTAGCAGATGTAGGGGATGTAGGTTGGTATGGTCTACCCGTTCGTAAGGTGCTAGCACTTCCGAAAGACTATGTCTCGGTC
This sequence comes from Triticum dicoccoides, assembly GCF_002162155.2. NCBI lineage: Eukaryota > Viridiplantae > Streptophyta > Magnoliopsida > Poales > Poaceae > Triticum > Triticum dicoccoides. The sequence goes on from NC_041380.1 coordinate 590,905,171, forward strand.
ATCCGTTTCTCAAACACCATGTAGTGCGAGAAATCCAACGGAGGAGATCGAGTCTTGTGGGGAAAAGTGCGCAAACCTCTGCAGAGTGTATAAACTAATCATGGTTAGCCGTGTCCCCGGTTATGGACATCATGAGTATCTAGTACCTGGATTATCATGTGAATCTCATCATGTTACTCTAAAGTTAATTGTTGGGTTTTAATGATGATGCTTAATTGGGATTGAGAATGTTCTCAACCATTCTCAATGTTTAACAACTACCATGATAGTTAAATAAAATTTATTCCTTTGCAGTAGGGAAAAATTGGCTTTACGCAAAACTGTAACCATAGAGCTTTCCACCAGCCATATATGCATATAGAATAGCCTATTTTATTCCATCACTCTCTATGTGTTACATTGCCAGCATATTGCATGTGCTGACCCGTTTCGGACTGCAACGTTAATGTTGCAGACTTTTCAGACGACGATTAAGGTGCCTTTAGGTCGTGGTTCTATACTCAGTGATGCCGTTGGAGTTGATGGACTCACTTATCTTCCAAGCCTTCCGCTGTTATCGTTTTTAGATGGCCTTAAGCCATATTTATTGTAATAAGTTCTCTTTTGAGACACTTGATGTAATAAGTGTGTGATTGCTACTCTGTTATAAATCCTTCAAGTACTGTGTGGTGTCAGCATTACTGATCCAAGGATGAACCGGAGCACGGATATTTGACCGTTTGAGGTCTGGTCGCTACAAGATGGTATAAGAGCACACGCTGACTGTAGGACACGACCACTAAGCTAAAGCCCTAGATCACTACTTACTCTTCTCCTTCTGACCTCTCATCTTTTCTACTCTTTTAGGATGGCGGACGCAAGGAACAAGTTCATACAACCGGATGAAGATACACCCTTTGGACGTCACTTGAAGGAAGTCACTAGATACCTAAACATAGGAGTACCAAGATTCACCAGAACCTACAACGCCACATTACCTGAAGAAGAGCGCTGGATGATTCAAGTTCAAGTTCCAGGAAGGACGTTCATGCCAGTCACTGAGCCCATAGAGTTTTCTTTTGATGCACCAACTTGGAGTCTAGGAAAGAGCATGGCAGCTCACATTGCCATGGGACGCATTGGAGAAGTTTACCGCAATAATCTCAAGGATACTATCTACTAGATTTGTGGGCGCCGAGATGAGCACTGTGAGATGATCAGCACCAGGAAGGATATATCAATTGCAGCTTTTATCCAGGAGTTAAACCAGCACATTTGACGCCAGGAGAACCAGATGTGCGCAGACATGATAGATCTGAAGAAAGCAAGGACAAGAATCAAGGAACTGGAGGAAGAACTCAAGGCTACACGTGAAGATTATGAAGAGGAAATCAAAGTATTAGTGGAGAAGAATGACGATCTGATCAAGAAGATTAGAATATTCATGGGAGACCCTACACCAGTAGAAGAAGACGAAGAACCCAAGGAGATTCGCCCGGAAGACTACATCATCATCAACGACACCGACTCGGATCCAGATGATAGCGATGATGACTATGTTGATGAAGCTGGAGCAGATATCATGGAGTCTGCAACCGAAGAATATTTCTAGTAGACCACCCCAACAGTAGTAGTAGTCCACCATGTAAATATAGTAGTTCGAGCACTTTTGTGATAGTTAGATCGATTGTATGCCCTTGTTTGATTGATTGAATGAATTGAATTGTTTGCTTTTGCCTCACGTGCATATGGGTAGTGTTTTCTCTTTAGACCCCATCTATCCTTAATCTCATCTTTTCTAAACCCTCAGATGCCTCTGAGACGTGACCCCGGATTTACCTTCCCACCGGAGCTCACTCAGTTGATCCAGCAGCAGAACACATTGATGCAGTTACTAGTCCAGAATCAGAATCAGGGGAACAACAATAACAACAACCCACCACCACCACCACCACCACCACCACCACCTGTTGATCACTTAGCCCGTTTTCTTAGGCTGAATCCGCCGGTATTTTCCAGTAGCACCGAGCCGATAGTAGCAGATGATTGGCTCCGCAAGACAGCTAGAGAGTTGACCACAGCAGGATGCACAGATGCGGAAAAGGTGAAGTTTGCCGATAGTAGCAGATGAATGGCTCCGCAAGACAGCTAGAGAGTTGACCACAGCAGGATGCACAGATGTGGAAAAGGTGAAGTTTGCCGCACATCAGCTTGAAGGACCCGCAGCCTCATGGTGGGAGAATTTCACATCCACTTTCCCTGTCGACACTGTCACGTGGGACCAGTTTCAGCAGGCTTTTCGTATTGCCCATGTTTCAGCAGGAGCTATGGCCATGAAGAAGCGAGAGTTTTGCAACTTACGCCAAGGAGGACGGACAATTGGCCAGTATGTGGAGGACTTTAGTAAGTTAGCATGTTATGCCCCATATGACGTTGCTACGGATGCAGCTAAACAGGAGAAGTTTCTGGAAGGACTGAATGATGAGTTGAGCATGCAGTTGATGGTAGCAACCTTCAACAACTACCAGGAGTTGGTAGATCGTGCTCTCATGATTGAAGGGAAGTAGCAGCAGATCGAGAACCGCAAGAGGAAGTATGGACAAGGGAAGTACAATTCTGGAGCTTAGCAGAAGCCATGTTTTACCCCTAGACCGGGAGGACATTTCCAGCATACCCATGGAGGAGGTAGCTCGCACAATCACAATGGCCCCAAGACTGGTAATGGGAATGGAGGAAGCAACGGCCAGAACCACACCAACCCATCAACCCCAGCCAAGAAAGACCTGAGCCAAGTCACTTGTTTTAAGTGCCAAAAGACCGGGTATCATGCCAACGAATGTCCTAAATCACAGAATGGAAATGGCAATGGAAGCTCTGGGAAAAAGCCGAACCCTTCCAACAGGGGACAGGTGAACCACGTTAACATGGAGGAGGTTGAAGAGCAGCCGGATGCAGTAATCGGTAAGTTTTTGGTTAAGTCATTTACTGCACTCGTTCTTTTTGATACTAGTGCATCGCATTCATACATATCAAGGGGATTTGTGGATAAGTATAAACTACCAGCCCAAGCCCTTAGGTCACCATGTTAGTAACCTCGCCTGGAGCAGAGTATATGGCTAGCCTATGGTGTGATCGGTTACCATTAAGGATTGGTGACTACGTATTTCCCTCAGACCTAATAGTGTTGGAATCTCAAGGATTGGATGTGATATTAGGCATGTATTGGTTGTCAAAGTATGAAGAGAATATAGAATGTGCCAGTAAGTCAATTTTGCTTACCACCCCAGAAGGAAGAAGGATCAAGTATGTATCACAGCATGTGCCAAACAGGACTCAAGTAAATTGCCTAACAAGAGTTGTGCAGGAGGAAGTACCAATAGTGAAGGATTTCCCTGATGTATTTCCCGAGGAATTGCCAGGCATGCCACCGGATAGAGATATTGAGTTTTTGATTGAGCTTTTGCCAGGCACAGGGCCAATATCAAAGAGACCATATAGGATGCCCGCAAAGGATTTGGTGGAGATTAAGAAGCGGCTTAAGGAGTTACTGGATAAGGGTTATATTCGCCCAAGTTCTTCACCTTGGGGAGCGCCAGTACTTCTAGTGGAAAAGAAGGATGGATCGTTAAGGATGGTTGTTGATTATCGAGGTTTGAATGAAGTAACCATCAAGAACAAGTACCCACTACCAATGATCAATGATCTGTTTGATCGATTGCAAGGAGCTAAGGTATTTTCCAAGATCGATCTGCGATCAGGATACCACCAGTTGAAGATTCGAGAACAAGATATACCTAAGACGGCTTTTACCACCAGGTATGGGCTGTACGAGTATACCGTTATGTCATTTGGTCTGACTAACGCACCAGCATATTTCATGAACATGATGAACAAAGTGTTTATGGAGTTTCTGGATAAATTCGTGGTAGTGTTCATTGATGATATCCTGGTTTACTCAAAGAATGAAGAGGAGCATAAGGAACATTTGCCTTTGGTGCTTGGTAAACTCAGAGAACATCAATTATATGCCAAGTTTAGCAAATGTGAGTTTTGGTTGAAGGAAGTTGGATTTCTCGGACACATTATGTCGGGAGAAGGTATACCAGTAGATCCCACTAAAGTTGATAACGTGACCAATTGGGAAGCGCCAACAACATTTGGAGAGATCCGGAGTTTTCTTGGACTTGCAGGATACTACCGGAGATTCATTGAGAATTTCTCAAGGATTGTGAAGCCTATGACGGAGTTTTTGAAAAAGGATACCAAGTTCATATGGACTGAGGAATGTGAGGTCAGTTTCCATGAATTGAAGAAACGTTTGGTTACATCACCTGTGCTGATTTTGCCAGATCAGACCAAGGATTATGAGGTGTATTGCGACGCTTCACGTCAAGGACTTGGAGCAGTGCTTATGTAGGAAGGAAGAGTTGTTTCCTATGCCTCAGGACAGCTTAAGCCTCATGAGTTGAATTATGCCACGCATGATTTGGAGTTAGCAGCCGTAGTGCATGCATTGAAAACTTGGAGACATTTTATCATTGGAAACCATTGTGAGGTGTACACGGATCACAAGAGTTTGAAGTATATTTTCACGCAGAAAGAGTTAAATCTCAGGCAAAGAAGATGGTTGGAGCTCATCAAGGATTACGATATGAGATTACATTATCACCCCGGAAAGGCTAACATAGTAGCTGACGCGTTGAGCCGTAAAAGCCATGTCAACACCCTAATGACGGGAGATTTACCAAGGGAGTTAGCTGAAAACCTTCGTGAGCTATGTTTGGAGATAGTTCTGAGAGGCTATGTAGCTGCATTGGAGATTCAGTCTACCTTGATGGATAAGATCAGAGAAGCTCAAAGGACTGACAAGGAGATTGCCTCTATTAAGGAGAAAATGAGCAAAGGAAAAGCTAAGGGATTTCATCAGGATGAGCATGATACCCTATGGATTGAAGACCGTGTTTATGTTCCTAATGATTCGGAGATCAGGAAGTTAATTCTGCAAGAGGCACATGATTCACCATATTCGATTCACCCAGGAAATACCAAGATGTATTTGGATTTGAAGGATACTTTCTGGTGGACCGGAATGAAGAAGGATATTGCGGAGTATGTAGCAGTTTTTGATGTATGTCAGTGTCGGTGTACTAGAGTAGGGGTACCCTAGTATCCCGAACTTGTGCACGGGCAGTCGCAGCATCCCGCGGCAAGGCTTGCCGGGTGATCGCCAAGGTCCTCCGTGGTTCCTTTGGAGCCATCCAAGAACAAAGTATCCAAGCCAAGGCATTTCAAGACCCCAGCAAGAGGAGCTTGCCGGGAAGGCCAATCAAGGCACCTCAAGACCCCGACAAGAGGAGCTTGCCGGGAAGGCCAATCAAGGCACCTCAAGACCCCGGCAAGAGGAGCTTGCCGGGAAGGCCAACCAAGGCATCTCAAGGAGCTTGCCGCGACGCGCCACGCGTCCCGGCAAAGCCCGGTGAGCGACAAGCTCCCGGGCGCGACAAGACAATAACCACGGCAAGGCGTTCGCCGCAGCAAGCCACCACTTTGCCCGCGCTCCAGCACATCCACCAACGTGTCGCTCTGGGACCCTTCCAGGCGCACATGGTGGGAGGCTGTGCAGCCTGCGGTGCGCGGTGGCGAGCGACGCTGACAAGATCACCATCGTGGCGAGCGGTGGCGTCCCTGACGGTCCCTTTTGCACTGTTTAGGCGACACAGACGGGCATTTAATGCCCTTGTCCCCTGCCGTCAGGGTTAGGTACGATACACTGTGGCGAGTAGCTGTACCTGCCGCAGCACCTTTCCATTCTTACCCTTCGTCTCCGTTGCCACCTGTCGGTGACCCCTTGAGCATATAAAAGGAGGCCCGTGCGCAACGTAGAGGGGGTTAGCTAGTTCAGGGAACACTCACGCTCGGTCTCGTTAGCTGCTGGTGTGTACTGTAGCACTCCGCGCTCCCGAGCAAGAACTCAATACAAACCACAAAGCAGGAGTAGGGTTTTACGCATCCGTGTGGCCCGAACCTAGGTAAACTGCTCGTGTGCTTCGCCTCGATCCGCTCTTTGCACGACCTCCGCCCCCGCCGAACCAAAAGGGACTCGGTCCGCCGGTCCCATAGGTGTTCGTGGATCAGCCCCCTGACATCTTTGGCGCGCTAGGTAGGGGCGTCGAGGTTGTGTGAACCAGATCTGGCGTTCTTGCGAGCTAGATCTTCATCATCTTCATCAACATGCCGCCGAAGAAGAAGGCTTCGGAGGCGGCTGCTCCGTCCGCGCCGAGCCCACCACTGCTGGAGCAAACGGCTGGTGGGGCAGATGCCGGCGGAAGAACGGGCGTCGACGGAGGAGCTCACGGTGCTGTCAGGTCCAAGGACAAGGCTGCGCTGCCCATCGGCGGCGTAGCCGGCTCCCACAACGACCGGGCGCACTCCAAGACCTCGGCGTCCGTACATGCACCGCGCCCATCTCAGGAGGCGCGGGACCGGCAGCGTCATGGTACCCACGGTACCATGCGTTTGCTGGACCAAGATCGAGCTGGTGGATCCCGGAGTGCTCAACACCAGCATGCACGCCAACATGCTGGCACGAGCGAGGCACGGTCGCCTGGACGGGATACTGCTCCTTCTAACATAGTTAGAAGTCCGAGCATGTCCCGCTCCTCGCACCGTTCGCCACCGCCACCCGCCACTGCAGCAGAAGCTTTGGCGCGAGCTCAACTGCTCCTGGACTACCCTCCAACGGCAGACAAGATCAACGCCAAGAGCGCTGAGGAGCAGTCTGCTCCGGCAAGCCCTAGGGTTTGTTCCATTGAAGCAGAAGCTCCCGACAAGTTTTGCTCCGGCAAACTTGCCAGGGAACGTCAAGCTCCGGCAGAGTAGCAGGTTCTCGCCATAGAAGCGGACGTTCCCGCAGCAACAGATTTGCCTTGCGCTGAGGAGCAGTCTGCTCCGGCAAGCCCTAGGGTTTGTTCCGTTGAAGCAGAAGCTCCCGGCAAGTTTTGCTCCGGCAAACTTGCCGGGGAACGTCAAGCTCCGGCAGAGCCGCAGGTTCTCGCCGTAGAAGCGAACGTTCCCGTAGCAACAGATTTGCCTTGCGCTGAGGAGCAGTCTGCTCCGGCAAGCCCTAGGGTTTGTTCCGTTGAAGCAGAAGCTCCCGGCAAGTTTTGCTCCGGCAAACTTGCCAGGGAACGTCAAGCTCCGGCAGAGCCGCAGGTTCTCGCCGTAGAAGCGGACGTTCCCGCAGCAACAGATTTGCCTTGCGCTGAGGAGCAGTCTGCTCCGGCAAGCCCTAGGGTTTGTTCCGTTGAAGCAGAAGCTCCCGGCAAGTTTTGCTCCAGCAAGCTTGCCGGGGAACGTCAAGCTCTGGCAGAGCCGCAGGTTCTCGCCATAGAAGCGGACGTTCCCGCAGCAACAGATTTGCCTTGCACTGAGGAGCAGTCTGCTCCGGCAAGCCCTAGGGTTTGTTCCATTGAAGCAGAAGCTCCCGGCAAGTTTTGCTCCGGCAAGCTTGCCGGGGAACGTCAAGCTCCGGCAGAGCCGCAGGTTCTCGCCGTAGAAGCGGACGTTCCCGCATCAATAGATTTGCCTTGCGCTGAGGAGCAGTCTGCTCCGGCAAGCCCTAGGGTTTGTTCCGTTGAAGCAGAAGCTCCCGGCAAGTTTTGCTCCGGCAAGCTTGCCGGGGAATGTCAAGCTCCGGCAGAGCCGCAGGTTCTCGCCATAGAAGCGGACGTTCCCGCAGCAACAGGTTTGCCTTGCGCCGGTGGTTCTTTGGTCGATCAGAACGACGCCAAATCGAGCCACTGGCCAGACACCTTTCGCTCTAGTCTATGGAGCAGAGGCAGTTCTCCCCACGGAACTTGTATACGGGTCACCTCGAGTGCTCGCTTATGAATGAGCTCGAGCAAGAGCAGCTGCGACAAGATGACGCGCTGCTCCTTGAGGAAGACCGTCTTCAGGCTGCTGCGTGAGCTGCTCGCTACCAGCAAGCTTTGCGCCACTACCATAGCCGCAAAGTTAACGCCAGAAGTCTCGAGGAAGGCGACCTTGTTCTTCGGCGTGTTCAGTCCGCCAAGAATTCCAACAAGTTGACGCCAAAGTGGGAAGGCCCTTACCGGGTGAAACGAGTCACTAGGCCTGGCGCTGTCCGCCTTGAGACCGAAAATGCCATTCCGGAAAGGAAGGTTCCCTCGCCCACAAGTTTGCCGGGGAGGAAAGGAGAAGATAATGGTATGGACCAGGCGTCGTTCAGGAAAGTTTCACCTTGCCGGGAAGCAAACAACAGAAAAGCTAAGTTGCCAAAGTTTGAGCAATCAAATTTTTTAAATTTTTAAGTTATCTCCCTTGAACGACCGCACTTTGTATGGAAAACCTGTGCGCGGAGGAACCAACTCGTAGCTAGTTGCACCCTTACTTTGTTTCGAGTCCGCTCAACAACTTTAGTGAGCTGCGACTAGTTGCGACAAGGTTTCTTGCCGGTAGCGGCACCGCCAGCAGGCTGCTGACGTCCCGCACTCAGCGCTCGCGGCCCAGGTGCCTGCAACGGCAAGTTCCCTAAAAGCATAGGGCAAAAACATACAAAGGAAGGAATCAAGTAAAGGGAATAACATTGCAATCATTACCCAGAATAGAGTCATATTACAAAGATAGCTTGTCGCAGCTCTAACAGACTGTTTTCATAACATGACAAACAGCGACAAGAAAAGAAGAAAACGGGCGGTCTAGTCTGCGCGATCGCCTTCGATCCTCTTGATCCCGCTCACCTTGTCCACAATGGGTGCGACAAGAGCCTTGAGCGCCTCCAGATCAGCATCTGGCGGCAGGGTCCTGAGGACGTTGGTGAGGTTGAGGCCCGGATTGCGGAAGGCCACCTTCATGAACACCTTCTGAAGAGCTCCCGCGCAGATCTTGCGCGACTCGTCGACCAGCTGCTTTGGGATCTTCTCCCGAAGCCGCTGAAGTGCCGTCGCCACGCCCTTGAAGAACAAGACGAGCTTGGCGCTGGGTTGGAGGTTCTCGTCGGAGGGATACCCGATATCCTCCATCCCCAGCTGCGCCAGCTCCTTGTCGATGTCTGTGGCGGCATTCACAAGACTCTCCGTCCAGTGCTCCATAGTTTCCCTGAAGGCATTTTGGGTGGCGGCAACACTCTCTAGCAGTGCCTTGTCGGCCTTGATCTCCTCCCTCAAGGCTGCCTCCTGCTTCTTGGCGCCGTCCAGCGTCTTGGTCAAAGCAGTCAACTTCGACTCAAGATCTGCTTTGGAGTCCTTGGCGGCGCTGAGCTCTTTGCCCTTCTCGGCGAGATCGACCTTCAGCTGCGCCACCTTCGTCTCCAATTCCTTCTTGGCGGCCTCGGCGGTGGCGGCAGCGTCCTCTGCTTGCTTGAGGGCTTCACCGAGTTTTCCTCGCGCGCGGCAAGCTCCTCCTCGTGGGCGTCAAGATTGACCTTCCGCTGCGCCAGCTCGCCCTCCTCCGCGGATAGCTTCACAGCGGCAAGCCGCTGCTGCTCTTCGACTTCGGCCTTCTCGAGGAGGAAGGCCTTCTACGCTTCGTCGAGTTGCTCCCGCTCCTCTGCCAAGGATCGACGAGCTTCCTGGTGGAAGCCCCGGAGCTCCTCCGCCCGCTTCTCGATGTCTACTCCCGCCTTCGCGACAAGCGCCTCGCGAGAGTCCAGCTTGGCTTGCCGCGCACGGTAGAGCGACAACAACTTCCGCAGCAGCCGCTCTTCCTTAGGCTCGTTGTTGCTGCTGCTCGGCGCGTCAACCAGCGTCAGCCCCACGGAGGCCAGCACTTCCCCGTCGAAGATCTCCCCCTCGACCAGCGCCCTGGAGCTTGACGCCCAGGGGAGGTTGATGAAGACGCCTTCGCCGGCCTTCAGGTAGACGCCTGGCTGGTGCTCTTCGGAGCCTGGCGCTGCGGCAGCGACGGACGGGTCGGCGGTCGGTGTAGCGCCTGGCGCTCCTGCGGCCTCAGGGCCATCAGTGCGATCGCCGGACCCCTCGCCAGTTGCTGCGGCGGCAGCCTTGGCGGCCTCGGCGCCGGTGGGATCGCCAACGCCGGCTGCTTCTTCGGTGGCGACCTCGGTCTCCATCTGCTCCGCAGCAGATGGGTCTGACAGCCGGCAAGGGGAGAAGAGTCAAGCAAAAATCTAGCAAAAACCCAGGAAGATCAAGAGAAGAAGGACCCAAGGGAAGTTTTGCAGCAAAAGGATTACCTGTGCCAGTTTCTGCAGTCAGGTTCTCCACCGTCGGAAGGCCGCTGGCGCTGTCCCTTGCCGGAGAACCCTCCCTTTCCGGAGACTTCTCCCTTACCGGAAAGCCCTCCCTCGCCGGAGGACTCTCCCTTGGCTCCTCGTCGGGCTGCTCGGCTCCTACACAAATCAACAAGTAGATATCAGCAAAGACAAGTACACATGCGCGCCTCCAGCGGAAAGTAAATCATACACATACGCTGGGGGCTGCTCTGGAGGAAAGTCGCCGGGTCCGGCAAGGTTGTCTCGGGCGCGCCACCTGCTGTCGCAGTAGGCTCGTCCTCGATGACGATCATCGGGACCTTAGCTCTCTTTGCCGCTCTCTGGGCCAGAGTCCTAAAGAGGAACAAGTTCAGAAAGAAAAGCAAATGAGATACAAGAAAAACAGCAAGAATTGAAGAACTACAAGTACAGCAAGACAAGCTTACTCTTCTTCTTCTTCCTCGTCGGAGCTGAACGCGGAGAAGTCGAAGTCCGGCGCGCGCCCGGCGCGAGGAGGCGGAGGAGAAGCTTCCCTTGGCCGCTTGGCGGGAGCAGTGGCGGTGGTCTGAGACGACCCCGCTCCAGCTGCTGGCGCGGCGTGAGCAGCGGCAGGAACTGAAGCGGTGCTCCGGCTAGATCCCGCTCCAGTTGTCGTCGCAGCATGAGGCGCTCCCGCGGCAACGGTGTTTGCCGCGGTGGAGCGTGTCACGCGGCGCGACAACTGTTGACCCGCTTGCCGCTCCGCTACATTACCGACCTTGCGGAGACGCCTTCTTGGTGGGGATGAAGGTTCTGCTTGCGGCGAGCTGCCAGAAGATGAGGAGGAAGAGGAGTTGATTTCCAGCCAGCCGCTCGTGTCCTTGGCGGGCTCGCTCGGCTCGGCGTCACGCCCGGCAAGCTCCTTCTTGCCGGCAGGCTCCCCTCGCTCGGCACGGCTTGCCGCTTCTGCTGCATCTGCCTCCTCCATGGTGAATCCAAACTCGCCCGCGGCTGCGGCTGCCGCCGCCTCTTCCAGCCTGGTGGCGATGAGTGCCATCTCTGCATCGGTGGTGTCGTGGGTGAGGCCGTCCTTCTCGTGGGGGCGGATCGCCACTTCTACCAAGTCATCGAAGAACTGCTGCACGACGTCGTCTGCAGGCTCCTGCCAAGTTGGCACAATTCCATGCGAGTCGCACTCCGGCATCATTGCCCGGATGCGGTCGAGCGAGGAATTGTTGCACAACGGAACGACGCCCCCCGGCAATCTGAAAACTTCGGGATGTTCGGGGTCATACTTGAAGAGCTCCTGGAGCATCGCGTTGAGCTCCAGAATAGTGAAGTTGAAGATGAGGCCCGGCCGCAGCCTCATGATATCCACCGCATTCTTGAACTCCCAAGTGGGTCTCCCCCGTTCCTGCAGGGGGGCGATGCGGCGGCGAAAAAAGTCTGCGCCAACAGCGCCTATAGTGAGCCCGGCAAGCCTGAGGCGCAGGATCCGGGAGACAGCAATCTTCAGCCTGTCGTCTTCCGCGGCCACGTCACTCCAGTCGCTGCCGCGTGCTACTGGGGTTTGGCGCCGGGTGGTGAATGGATGCGGGTTCTCCTCGTCAATCCAGCACCAGTCTGCTCTCCACTCCTCCCACTTGCCGCGGAATTCTCCCTCCAGATAAGTTTCCTTCTTGCCGGCCCTTGAGATCCAGGCGATTCCGCCGGATAGAGGCTCTCCTCTCTCTACTCGGGGTATGAAGAAATGGCGGAAGAGGGCTACACTGGGGTGGACTCCGACAAAGTTTTCGCAGAGATGTGCGAAAACTGCCATGGTCAGAACGGCATTGGGGGTGAATTCAAGGAGGTGGAATCCATAGGTATTCATGATGTCGCAGAAGAATTCAGAGAAAGGCGGGCAGAGCCCGCAGTAGAAGAACAATGCGAAGAAAGGGTATCCGTTTGGGGCCTTCTTCCAAGCGGCGGCGGGGAGTACCTTCGTGCGCGGATGCGCGCGCGTCTCCGTCGACCAGAAGAGGTAGTAGTTCTCCCTCAGCTCCTTCGCGGCAAGCTTGGGGGGGAAGACGGCCCGCTCCTTCCGCAGCGCCGCAAGCCGCTGCACCTCGGTCGACTTCACGACCTTCCCCTTGTCGGCTTTTGGAGCCATGGCGGAAGTGGTGGAGGAGGTCGACGGCGTTGGTGGTGCTGGTGGTGATGGGGGGCAGAGTGCTGCTCTCTCTCTCTCAGCTTTGGGAAGGCGAGGGAGCGGCGGAGATTTCTGAGATTGGAAGCAGCAGTGGGCGAATGGGCGAACTTCCCCTGTTTCCCCTGCTTATAAAGAGGGAGGGGGCGGACGTTCCGCATTTCCGAATAAAGAAACCACCCACAATCTCTCCCACGACGCCGCATTCAACGCGTGCCGTTCGGGGAGGGCGCGGTGGATACGGAGAGAGATACGGCGTAACCTAGGCCGCGCGTGCCCGTGCCCTATTTTGGGCCTGGCCCAACAGCGCTCGGCATCATGTATGGCCCAGGCCTGGGGGCTCCTGTCGGTGTACTAGAGTAGGGGTACCCTAGTATCCCGAACTTGTGCACGGCCAGTCGCAGCATCCCGCGGCAAGGCTTGCCGGGTGACTGCCAAGGTCCTCCGTGGTTCCTTTGGAGCCATTCAAGAACAAAGTATCCAAGCCAAGGCATTTCAAGACCCCGGCAAGAGGAGCTTGTCGGGAAGGCCAATCAAGGCACCTCAAGACCCCAGCAAGAGGAGCTTGCCGGGAAGGCCAATCAAGGCACCTCAAGACCCCGGCAAGAGGAGCTTGCCGGGAAGGCCAACCAAGGCATCTCAAGGAGCTTCCCGCGACGCGCCACGCGTCCTGGCAAAGCCCGGTGAGCAACAAGCTCCCGGGCGCGACAAGACAACAACCGCGGCAAGGCGTTCGCCGCGGCAAGCCACCACTTTGCCCGCGCTCTAGCACATCCATCAACGTGTCGCTCTGGGACCCTTCCAGGCATACGTGGCGGGAGGCTGTGCAGCCTGCGGTGCGCGGTGGCGAGCGGCGCTGACAAGATCGCCATCGTGGCGAGCGGTTGCGTCCCTGACGGTCCCTTTTGCACTGTTTAGGCGACACAGACGGGCATTTAATGCCCTTGTCCCCTGCCATCAGGGTTAGGTACGATACACTGTGGCGGGTAGCTGTACCTACCGCAGCACCTTTCCATTCTTACCCTTCGTCTCCGTTGCCACCTGTCGGTGACCCCTTGAGCATATAAAAGGAGGCCCGTGCGCAACGTAGAGGGGGTTAGCTAGTTCAGGGAACACTCACGCTCGGTCTCGTTAGCTGCTGGTGTGTACTGTAGCACTCCGCGCTCCCGAGCAAGAACTCAATACAAACCACAAAGCAGGAGTAGGGTTTTACGCATCCGTGCGGCCGGAACCTGGGTAAACTGCTCATGTGCTTCGCCTTGATCCGCTCTTTGCACGACCTCCGCCCCCGCCGAACCGAAAGGGACTCGGTCCGCCGGTCCCAGGTGTTCATGGATCAGCCCCCCGACAGTCAGAGAGTAAAGGCAGAGCATCAGAAGCCAGCAGGATTGCTACAGCCATTGCCGATACCCGAATGGAAGTGGGATAAGTTAGGCATGGATTTTATTACAGGTTTACCCAGAACTCGTTCAGGCTATGACTCAATATGGGTTGTAGTCGATCGTTTGACAAAGGTAGCCCATTTCATTCCAGTGAAGACTACCTATACTAGTGCAAATTTGGCAAAGATATACATGACCAGAATCATATGTCTGCATGGAGTTCCAAAGAGCATTGTATCATATAGAGGAACCCAATTTACCTCAAAGTTCTGGAATCAGTTGCATGAAACTTTGGGTACCAGACTAGAGTTTAGTACAGCCTTCCATCCGCAGACAGATGGACAGACCGAGAGAGTCAATCAGATTTTGGAGGATATGCTGAGAGCTTGTGCGCTAGATTACGGATCCAGTTGGGACGAGAATTTACCATATGCGGAGTTCTCTTACAACAACAGTTATCAATCCAGTTTGAAGATGGCCCCTTTCGAAGCCTTGTACGGAAGGAGGTGCAGGACCCCATTGTCTTGGGAAGAAGTTGGAGACCGTCAGTTGTTTGGACCGGATCTGATTAAGGAGTCTGAACAGAAATTGAAATTGATTTGCGACAGGCTCAAGGTAGCCCAGTCCAGGCAGAAGAGCTACGCAGATTCTAAACGCAAGGAGACCGTTTACGAGGTCGGAAACCGAGTTTGTCTTCAAGTATCACCACTTCGAGGAGTTAAGCGCTTTGGAGTTAAAGGAAAGTTAGTGCCACGTTTTGTAGGCCCATACAAAGTTTTGGAGCGTATGGGAGAAGTAGCCTATAAGTTGGAATTGCCCGAAGGATTGTCAGGAGTTCACGACATGTTCCACGTTTCCCAGTTAGAGACGTGCCACGCAGAGATGGCTGATATACTGCTAAGAGATACAGTGCCACTGGAAGCAATTCAGTTGGATAGTGATTTGACCTATGAGGAGAAACCAGTTAAAATTCTAGAGTATGCCAGTCGAGTCACCCGCAACAAGGTTATCAAGTTTTGCAAACTTCAGTGGAGCCACTGAAGGAAATATGCCCTAGAGGCAATAATAAAGTTATTATTTATTTCCTTATATCATGATAAATATTTATTATTCATGCTAGAATTGTATTAACCGGAAACATAATACATGTCTGAATACATAGACAAACATAGTGTCACTAGTATGCCTCTACTTGATTAGCTCGTTGATCAAAGATGGTTATGTTTCCTAACCATAGACATGATTTGTCATTTGATTAATGGGATCACATCATTAGGAGAATGATGTGATTGACTTGACCCATTTTGTTAGCTTAGCACTTGATCGTTTAGTTTGTTGCTATTGCTTTCTTCATGACTTATACATGTTCCTATGACTATGAGATTATGCAACTCCCGTTTACCGGAGGAACACTTTGTGTGCTACCAAACGTCACAACATAACTGGGTGATTATAAAGGTGCTCTACAGGTGTCTCCGAAGGTACTTGTTGGGTTCGCATATTTCGAGATTAGGATTTGTCACTCCGATTGTCGGAGAGGTATCTCTGGGCCCTCTCGGTAATACAGATCACATAAGCCTTGCAAGCATTGCAACTAATAAGTTAGTTTCGGGATGATGTATTACGGAACGAGTAAAGAGACTTGCCGGTAACGAGATTGAACTAGGTATTGAGATACCGACGATCAAATCTCGGGCAAGTAACATACCGATGACAAAAGGAACAACATATGTTGTTATGCGGTCTGACCGATAAAGATCTTCGTAGAATATGTGGGAGCCAATATGAGCATCCAGGTTCCGCTATTGGTTATTGACCGGAGACGTGTCTCGGTCATGTCTACATTGTTCTCGAACCCGTAGGGTCTGCATGCTTAATGTTACGATGACAGTTTCATTATGAGTTTATATATTTTGATGTACCGAAGGTTGTTCCGAGTTCCGGATGTGACCACGAACATAACGAGGAGTCTCGAAATAGTTGAGACATCAAGATTGATATATTGGACGACTATATTCGTACACAGGAATGGTTCCGGGAGTTTCGGATATAAAACGGAGTACCACCCCCCCATCCCGGGGCCCCGGGGGTTAATGGGCCTCATGGGCCCAAAGTGGAGCAGAGGAGGCGCGGCTAGGGCAGGCTGCGCGCCCCCTCCCCCCTCTAGTCCGAATTGGACAAGGAGGGAGGGGCAGCGCCCCCCGCCTTTCCTTTCTCTCCTCTCTCCCTTCCTTCCCCCTCTCCTAGTTGGACAAGGAAAGGAGGGAGTCCTACTCCCGATAGGAGTAGAACTCCTCCCTGGCGCGCCTCCTCCTGGCCGGCCACCCCTCCCCCTTGCTCCTTTATATACGGGGGCGGGGGGCACCTCTAGACACAACAATTGATCCTTGAGATCTATTAGCCGTGTGCGGTGCCCTCCTCCACCATAATCCTCGATAATATTGTAGCGGTGCTTAGGCGAAGCCCTGCGATGGTAGAACATCAAGATCGTCACCACGCCGTCGTGCTGACGGAACTCTTCCCCGACATTCTGCTGGATCAGAGTCCGGGGATCGTCATCGAGATGAACGTGTGCTAGAACTCGGAGGTGTCGTAGTTTCGGTGCTTGATCGATCGGGCCGTGAAGATGTACGACTACATCAACCGTGTTGTGCTAACGCTCCCGCTACCAGTCTACGAGGGTACGTAGACAACACTCTCCCCTCTCGTTGCTATGCATCACCATGATCTTGCGTGTGCGTAGGAAAATTTTGAAATTACTATGTTCTCCAACAGTGGCATCCGAGCCTAGGTTTTACGTGTTGATGTTGTGCACGAGTAGAACACAAGTGAGTTGTGGGCGATATAAGTCATACTGCTTACTAGTATGTCATACTTTGGTTCGGCGGTATTGTTGGATGAAGCGGCCCGGACCGACATTACGCGTACGCTTACGTGAGACTGATTCTACCGACGTGCTTTGCACACAGGTGGCTGGCGGGTGTCAGTTTCTCCAACTTTAGTTGAACCAAGTGTGGCTACGCCCGGTCCTTGCGAAGGTTAAAACATCACCAACTTGACAAACTATCATTGTGGTTTTGATGCGTTGGTAAGAACGGTTCTTGCTAAGCCCGTAGCAGCCACGTAAAACTTGCAACAACAAAGTAGAGGACGTCTAACTTGTTTTTGCAGGGCATGTTGTGATGTGATATGGTCAAGACATGATGCTAAATTTTATTGTATGACATGATCATGTTTTGTAACCGAGTTATCGGCAACTCGCAGGAGCCATATGGTTGTCGCTTTATTGTATGCAATGCAACTGCGCTGTAATGCTTTACTTTATCACTAAACAGTAGCGATAGTCGTGGAAGCATAAGATTGGCAAGACGATAACGATGCTACGATGGTGATCAAGGTGTCGAGCCGGTGACGATGGTGATCATGACGATGCTTCGAAGATGAAGATCACAAGCACAAGATGATGATGGCCATATCATATCACTTATATTGATTGCATGTGATGTTTATCTTTTATGCATCTTATCTTGCTTTGATTGACAGTAGCATTATAAGATGATCCCTCACTAAATTATCAAAGTATAAGTGTTCTCCCTGAGTATGCACCGTTGCAAAAGTTCTTCGTGCTGAGACACCACGTGATGATTGGGTGTGATAGGCTCTACGTTCAAATACAACGGGTGCAAAACAGTTGCACACGCGGAATACTCAGGTTTAACTTGACGATCCTAGCATATAACAGATATGGCCTCGGAACACGGAGACCGAAAGGTCGAGCGTGAATCATATAGTAGATATGATCAACATATTGATGTTCACCATTGATACTACTCCATCTCACGTGATGATCGGACATGGTTTAGTTGATTTGGATCACGTGATCACTTAAAGGATTAGAGGGATATCTTTCTAAGTGGGAGTTCTTAAGTAATATGATTAATTGAACTTAAATTTATCATGAACTTAGTACCTGATAGTATCTTGCTTGTCTATGTTTGATTGTAGATAGATGGCTCGTGTTGTTGTTCCGTTGAATTTTAATGCGTTCCTTGAGAAAACAAAGTTGAAAGATGATGGTAGCAATTACACGGACTGGGTCCGTAACTTGAGGATTATCCTCATTGCTGCACAGAAGAATTATGTCCTGGAAGCACCGCTAAGTGCCAAGCCTGCTGCAGGAGCAACACCAGATGTTATGAACGTCTGGCAGAGCAAAGCTGATGACTACTTGATAGTTCAGTGTGCCATGCTTTATGGCTTAGAACTGGGTCTTCAATGACGTTTTGAACGTCATGGAGCATATGAGATGTTCCAGGAGTTGAAGTTAATATTTCAAGCAAATGCCCGGATTGAGAGATATGAAGTCTCCAATAAGTTCTATAGCTGCAAGATGGAGGAGAATAGTTCTGTCAGTGAACATATACTCAAAATGTCTGGGTATCATAATCACTTGACTCAACTGGGGGTTAATCTTCCTGTTGATAGTGTCATTGACAGAGTTCTTCAATCACTGCCACCAAGCTACAAAAGCTTCGTGATGAACTATAATATGCAAGGGATGAATAAGACTATTCCTGAGCTCTTCGCAATGCTAAAAGCCGCGGAGGTAGAAATCAAGTAGGAGCATCAAGTGTTGATGGTCAATAAGACCACCAGTTTCAAGAAAATGGGCAAAGGGAAGAAGAAAGGGAACTTCAAGAAGAACAGCAAACAACAAGTTGTTGCTCAGGAGAAGAAACCCAAGTCTGGACCTAAGCCTGAGACTGAGTGCTTCTACTGCAAGAAAATTGGTCACCAGAAGCGGAACTGCCCCAAGTATTTGGCGGATAAGAAGGATGGCAAAGTGAACAAAGGTATATGTGATATACATGTTATTGATGTGTACCTTACTAATGCTCGCAGTAGCACCTGGGTATTTGATACTGGTTATGTTGCTAACATTTGCAACTCGAAACAGGGGCTACGGACTAAGAGAAGATTGGCTAAGGACGAGGTGACGATACGCGTGGGAAATGGTTCCAAAGTCGATGTGATCGCGGTCGGCACGCTACCTCTACATCTACCTTTGGGATTAGTATTAGACCTAAATAATTGTTATTTGGTGACAGCGTTGAGCATGAACATTATATCTGGATCTTGTTTGATGTGAGACGGTTATTCATTTAAATCAGAGAATAATGGTTGTTATATTTATATGAGTAATATCTTTTATGGTCATGCACCCTTGAAGAGTGGTCTATTTTTGATGAATCTCGATAATAGTGATACACATATTCATAATGTTGAAATCAAAAGATGCAGAGTTGATAATGATAGTGCAACTTATTTGTGGCACTGCCGTTTAGGTCATATCAGTGTAAAGCGCATGAAGAAACTCCATACTGATGGACTTTTGGAACCACTTGATTATGAATCACTTGGTACTTGCGAACCGTGCCTCATGGGTAAGATGACTAAAACGCCGTTCTCTGGTACTATGGAGAGAGCAACAGATTTGTTGGAAATCATACATACAGATGTATGTGGTCCAATGAATGTTGAGGCTTGTGGCGGATATCGTTATTTTCTCACCTTCACAGATGATTTAAGTAGATATGGGTATATCTACTTAATGAAACGTAAGTCTGAAACATTTGAAAAGTTCATAGAATTTCAGAGTGAAGTTGAAAATCATCGTAACAAGAAAATAAAGTTTATACGATCTGATCGTGGAGGAGAATATTTGAGTTACGAGTTTGGTCTACATATGAAACAATGCGGAATAGTTTCGCAACTCACGCCACCCGGAACACCACAGCGTAATGGTGTGTCCGAACGTCGTAATCATACTTTATTAGATATGGTGCGATCTATGATGTCTCTTACTGATTTACCGTTATCATTTTGGGGTTATGCTTTAGAGACAGCTGCATTCACGTTAAATAGGACACCATCGAAATCCGTTGAGACGACGCCTTATGAACTGTGGTTTGGCAAGAAAGCAAAGTTGTCGTTTCTAAAAGTTTGGGGCTGCGATGCTTATGTGAAAAAGCTTCAACCTGATAAGCTCGAACCCAAATCGGAGAAATGTGTCTTCATAGGATACCCAAAGGAGACTGTTGGGTACACCTTCTATCACAGATCCGAAAGCAAGACTTTTGTTGCTTAATTCGGATCTGTGATAGAAACGTAAGCTATCGTTTCTTAAAGTTTGAGGTTGCAATGCTTATGTGAAAAAGTTTCAACCTGATAAGATCAAACCCAAATCGGAGAAGTGCGTCTTCATAGGATACCCAAAAGAAAATGTTGGGTACACCTTCTATCATAGATCCGAATGCAAGATATTCGTTGTTGAGAATGGATCCTTTCTAGAGAAGGAGTTTCTCTCGAAAGAAGTGAGTGGGAGAAAAGTAGAACTTGATGAGGTAACTATACCTACTCCCTTATTGGAAAGTAGTACATCACAGAAACTGGTTTCTGTGACACCTACACCAATTAGTGAGGAAGCTAATGATATTGATCATGAAACTTCAGATCAAGTTACTACTGAACCTCATAGATCAACCAGAGTAAGATCCGCACCAGAGTGGTACGGTAATCCTATTGTGGAAGTCAGGCTAGTAGATCATGATGAACCTACGAACTGTGAAGAAGCGATGGTGAGCCCAGATTCCGCAAAATGGCTAGAAGCCATGAAATCTGAGATGGGATCCATGTATGAGAACAAAGTGTGGAATTTGGTTGACTTGCCTGTTGATTGGCAAGCAATTGAGAATAAATGGATCTTCAAGAAGAAGACTGACGCTGACGGTAATGTTACTGTCTATAAAGCTCGACTTGTTGCAAAAGGTTTTCGACAAGTTCAAGGGATTGACTACGATGAGACCTTCTCACCCGTAGCGATGCTTAAGTCTGTCCGAATCATGTTAGCAATTGCCGCATTTTATGATTATGAAATTTGGCAAATGGATGTCAAAACTGCATTCCTGAATGGATTTCTGGAAGAAGAGTTGTATATGATACAACTAGAAGGTTTTGTCGATCCAAAGGGGCTAACAAAGTGTGCAAGCTCCAGTGGTCCATTTATGGACTGGTGCAAGCCTCTCGGAGTTGGAATAAATGCTTTGATAGTGTGATCAAAGCATTTGGTTTTGTACAGACTTTTGGAGAAGCCTGTATTTACAAGAAAGTGAGTGGGAGCTCTGTAGCATTTCTGATATTATATGTGGACGACATATTATTGATTGGAAATGATATAGAATTTTTGGATAGCATAAAGGGATACTTGAATAAGAGTTTTTCAATGAAAGACCTCGGTGAACCTACTTACATATTGGGCATTAAGATCTATAGAGATAGATCAAGACGCTTAATTGGACTTTCACAAAGCACATACCTTGAAAAGGTTTTGAAGAAGTTCAAAATGGATCAAGCAAAGAAAGGGTTCTTGCCTGTGTTACAAGGTGTGAAGTTGAGTAAGACTCAATGTCCGACCACCGCAGAAGATAGAGAGAAAATGAAAGATGTTCCCTATGCTTGAGCCATAGGCTCTATCATGTATGAAATGCTGTGTACCAGACCTGATGTGTGCCTTGCTATAAGTCTAGCAGGGAGGTACCAAAGTAATCCAGGAGTGGATCACTGGACAACGGTCAAGAACATCCTGAAATACCTGAAAAGGACTAAGTATATGTTTCTCGTATATGGAGGTGACAAAGAGCTCATCGTAAATGGTTACATTGATGCAAGCTTTGACACTGATCCGGACGATTCTAAATCACAAACCGGATACGTGTTTTTACTAAACGGTGGAGCTGTCAGTTGGTGCAATTCTAAACAAAGCGTCGCGGCGGGATCTACATGTGAAGCAGAGTACATAGCTGCTTCGGAAGCGGCAAATGAAGGAGTCTGGATGAAGGAGTTCATATCCGATCTAGGTGTCATACCTAGTGCATCGGGTCCAATGAAAATCTTTTGTGACAATACTGGTGCAATTGCCTTGGCAAAGGAATCCAGATTTCACAAGAGAACCAAGCACATCAAGAGATGCTTCAATTCCATTCGGGATTTAGTCCAAATGGGAGACATAGAAATTTGCAAGATACATACGGATCTGAATGTTGCAGACCCGCTGACTAAGCCTCTTCCACGAGCAAAACATGATCAACACCAAGGCTCCATGGGTGTTAGAATCATTACTGTGTAATCTAGATTATTGACTCTAGTGCAAGTGGGAGACTGAAGGAAATATGCCCTAGAGGCAATAATAAAGTTATTATTTATTTCCTTATATCATGATAAATGTTTATTATTCATGCTAGAATTGTATTAACCGGAAACATAATACATGTGTGAATACATAGACAAACATAGTGTCACTAGTATGCCTCTACTTGACTAGCTCGTTGATCAAAGATGGTTATGTTTCCTAACCATAGACATGAGTTGTCATTTGATTAACGGGATCACATCATTAGGAGAATGATGTGATTGACTTGACCCATTTTGTTAGCTTAGCACTTGATCGTTTAGTTTGTTGTTATTGCTTTCTTCATGACTTATACATGTTCCTATGACTATAATATTATGCAACTCCCGTTTACCGGAGGAACACTTTGTGTGCTACCAAACATCACAATGTAACTGGGTGATTATAAAGGTGCTCTACAGGTGTCTCCGAAGGTACTTGTTGGGTTGGCGTATTTCGAGATTAGGATTTGTCACTCCGATTGTCGGAGAGGTATCTCTGGGGCCTCTCGGTAATACACATCACATAAGCCTTGCAAGCATTGCAACTAATAAGTTAGTTGCGGGATGATGTATTACAGAACGAGTAAAGAGACTTGCCGGTAACGAGATTGAACTAGGTATTGAGATACCGATGATCAAATCTTGGGCAAGTAACATACCAATGACAAAAGGAACAACGTATGTTGTTATGCGGTTTGACCGATAAAGATCTTCGTAGAATATGTGGGAGCCAATATGAGCATCCAGGTTCCGCTATTGGTTATTGACTGGAGACGTGTCTCTGTCATGTCTACATTGTTCTCGAACCCGTAGGGTCCGCACGCTTAACGTTATGATGACAGTTTCATTATGAGTTTATATATTTTGATGTACCGACGGTTGTTCGGAGTTCCGGATGTGATCACGGACATAACGAGGAGTCTCGAAATAGTCGAGACATAAATATTGATATATTGGACAACTATATTCGGACACAGGAATGGTTCCGGGAGTTATCGGATATAAAACGGAGTACCGGGGGTTACCGGAACCCCCTCGGGGGTTAATGGGCCTCATGGGCCCAAAGTGGAGCAGAGGAGGGGCGGCTAGGGCAGGCTGCGCGCCCCCTCCCCCTCTAGTCCGAATTGGACAAGGAGGGAGGGGCGGCGCCCCCCCCCTTTTCCTTTCTCTCATCTCTCCCTTCCTTCCCCCTCTCCTAGTTGGACAAGGAAAGGAGGGAGTCCTACTCCCGGTAGGAGTAGGACTCCTCCCTGTCGCGCCTCCTCCTGGACGGCCGCCCCTCCCCCTTGCTCCTTTATATACGGGGGCAGGGGCACCTCTAGACAGAACAATTGATCTTTGAGATCTATTAGCCGTGTGCGGTGCCCTCCTCCACCATAATCCTCGATAATATTGTAGCGGTGCTTAGGCGAAGCCCTGCGACGGTAGAACATCAAGATCGTCACCACGCCGTCGTGCTGACGGAACTCTTCCCCGACATTCTACTGGATCGGAGTCCGGGGATCGTCATCGAGCTGAACGTGTGCTAGAACTCGGAGGTGCCGTAGTTTCGGTGCTTGATCGGTCGGGCCGTGAAGACGTACGACTACATCAACCGCGTTGTGCTAACGCTTCCTCTTCCGGTCTACGAGGGTACGTAGACAACACTCTCCCCTCTCGTTGCTATGCATCACCATGATCTTGCGTGTGCGTAGGAAAATCATTAAATTACTACGTTCTCCAACAGCCACCACACGGAGGATGAAGCCACCTGGGAGCGAGAGGAAGAATTGCTGAAGGACCACCCTCACCTATTTTCTAACCAACCCGAATCTCGAGGGCGAGATTCATCTTAAGGGGGGTAGGTTTGTAACATCCCAAATTTTCAATTTGGAATGTTATACATTAGATCATGATTGCATATCATATTTTATTGCTTTTCTGGTTGATCCTAGAAAATTCTACGCAACTCAAGGACCCTCGGAGAGAGTTGGGGATTTCGTTATTTTCGTATTTGAGTTTTTCTCAAATTTTGAAGATAGGATCATTTGATTTTATTTATTTTATCTTCAATTATTTCTATATTAAAAATATGATAGAGGGAATAAAATGACTTTCCCAAAATAAAGAAATATCGATGATTTAATAAAAAATCAAATAAGATTTTATTTTGGTTTTATTTGCTATTTTATTCGAATTTAGGAAAATTGCACGTTTTCAAAAATTGCATTTAGAGCCAAACAAATGTTCATCCTGTTCTAAATATGTTTTGGCATTTTTAGATTTTTATTTATTTTTCTAGAAATTTTTTTACGCGCAGCAAAATTGTTTAAAAAAAACCCGCGCCCGACTGGGCCAATGGCACAGCCGAGCCAGGCTGGCCCAAGCCGCCGCCGCCACCTTCCCCGCCGGACTCGGAGAGGAGTCCGAGCCGGAGCCGCGCCGCCCGTCGCCCCCTCCCCCAAGTCAACTCCCCCCTCCCCCTCTTAAATAGCCGCCCCGCCGCCGCCCTCTCCTCACCCTGCCGCCGCCGCACGCCGCCGCTGCTGCCGCACGCCGCCCTAGCGGAGCCCTGCCGGAGAGCCGCCGCCGCCGAGGTAGTCGCCGGCCGGTTTTTGGAAAAAACCGATTTGTTTTTTTTAAACCCTAGTTCCATTTTTTTAGTAAATAGATCGGTTTTTTTCCGGTTTATTTATTTTGCGAGCGCCCATTCGTCCGTTCATTTTAATGAACGCGTTTTACGTTTAGTTTCTGTTAACGAACGTTCGTCCGTTAACTAGTCATCGTTTTTCTTTTTCTCGGATTAAATCCGCCGTTTTTCTGATCGCGATCTATGATCCGATGTTCGTTCTAGTTTAACTTTTCGCTCGTTTATCGGAATCAAGCGATTCAAGCACCTGGAGTTTCGTCTCGAAATCCTCTTTCTGTTTAACCAACTCAAACAAGATTTTGCCACTGTAAAAATTGCCTTAGACCAAGAATAGTAAACAAGGCTTGTTTCTCTTGCCGTTTGTCTTTCGTTGCTTCGTTCGATTCTTTTTGCCAACCGGAGTTCTTAAGTTGAACTTTCTGGTTAGTTCTCTTGTTTGAGTTTTACCTGTGCATTAGTTGAGTACTTATTGTATGTTTGTTTTTTTGCGATAGAGTACCCGGAGTGCGCCGCTTGCTACTTCGAATCGCTAGGTTTCCCGGATCATCAGCAAGGCAAGTAACACTTTGATCATACCTCCTACTACCCAGTTTTATTGCATTAGATCAATCCTCACAGATTGCATCATTAGGATCTAATTAAATTGCGGGTTTGGGGAGTAGTTGAGGTAGAACCTATTACATGTTTATTATCAAACCTTTGGGAGTTACTCTACGTTTGCTTACTATTGCTATGCTATGCTAGTAGACATGGATTGGGTGAGTGTATCCATGACAGATGTGAGCTTTGTTAATTAATGGTTTATTTAAGGTGGCAACCTAAACACACATCTGGGTGGATTGAGGCACCTGGGTATTCTAGCGATTGCCTGTTTTCTTTTGGACCGCCACGCAGGCTCAAAGGGATCATGAGATTATTCATACTAGAAACTTCCGTTTGCAGCCACAAGCTACTATGGGCTCTAGCATACTTGACTAAGTCGGGCGAACTCTTACAGTGGTAGACTAGCAGATGTAGGGGATGTAGGTTGGTATGGTCTACCCGTTCGTAAGGTGCTAGCGCTTCCGAAAGACTATGTCTCGGTCATCCGTTTCTCAAACACCATGTAGTGCGAGAAATCCAACGGAGGAGGTCGAGTCTTGTGGGGAAAAGTGCGCAAACCTCTGCAGAGTGTATAAACTAATCATGGTTAGCCGTGTCCCTGGTTATGAACATCCTAAGTATCTAGTACCTGGATTATCATGTGAATCTCATCGTGTTACTCTAAAGTTAATTGTTGGGTTTTAATGATGATGCTTAATTGGGATTGATAATGTTGTCAACCATTCTCAATGTTTAACAACTACCATGATAGTTAAATAAAATTTATTCCTTTGCAGTAGGGAAAAATTAGCTTTACGCAAAACTGTAACCATAGAGCTTTCCACCACCCATATATGCATATAGAATATCCTATTTTATTCCATCACTCTCTATGTGTTACATTGCCAGCATATTCCATGTGCTGACCCGTTTCGGGCTGCAACATTAATGTTGCAGACTTTTTAGACGACGATTAAGGTGCCTTTAGGTCGTGGTTTTATACTCAGTGATGCCGTTGGAGTTGATGGACTCACTTATCTTCCAAGCCTTCCGCTGTTATCGTTTTTAGATGGCCTTAAGCCATATTTATTGTAATAAGTTCTCTTTTGAGACACTCGATGTAATAAGTGTCTGATTGCTACTCTGTTATAAATCCTTCAAGTACTGTGTGGTGTCAGCATTAATGATCCAGGGATGACACCGGAGCACATAGATTGGACCGTTTGAGGCCTGGTCGCTACAACATACCCTCAGCCCCGAGGGTGAACTACTCCCTCCTCGTCATGGAGAGCGCCGGGATGATGAAGATGGCCACCGGAGAGGGATTCCCCCCTCCGGCAGGGTGCCGAAACGGATCTAGATTGGTTTTCGGTGGCTCTAGAGGCTTGCGGCGGCGAAACTCCCGATCTAGGTTTCTTTATGGAAGTTTGGGTATATATAAGAGGTGTTGGAGTCGGGAACAAGTCAGGAGGGTCCCCGAGGCGGCCACAAGATAGGGGGCACGCCCAGGGGGTAGGGCGCCCCTCCACCCTCGTGGGTGCCTCAGGACTCTTCTGGCCCGTCTCCGGTACTCCGTGGGCTTCTTCTGGTCCAAAAATTATCTCTGTGAATTTTCAGGTCAATTGGACTCCGTTTGGTTTTCCTTTTCTGCAATACTGGCACTGGGCTCTAGGTTAATAGGTTAGTCCCAAAAATCATATAAAATATCATATAAAACATCCTAGATGGATAATATAATAGCATGGAACAATAAAAAATTATAGATACGTTGGACATATCAATCATTCCCAAGCTTAATTCTTGCTCATCCTCGAGAGCAGGTAAATGATAAAAACATAATTTTTGATGTGGAATGCTTCCTAACATATTTATCCATATAATTCTATTTATTGTGGCAAGAATATTCAGATCTGAAAGATCCAAGACAGAAGTTTAATATTGACATAAAAATAATAATACTTCAAGCATACTAACAAAGTAATCATGTCTTCTCAAAATAACATGGCCAAAGAAAGATATCCCTACAAAATCATATAGTCTGGCTATGCTCTATCTTCATCACACAAAATATTTAAACCATGCACAACCCCGATGACAAGCCAAGCAATTGTTTCATACTTTTTATGTTCTCAAAATTTTTCAATCTTCACGCAATACATGAGCGTGAGCCATGGACATAGCACTATAGGTGAAATAGAATGGTGGTTGTGGAGAAGACAAAAAGGAGAAGACAGTCTTACATCAACTAGGCATATCAACAGGCTATGGAGATGCCCATCAATAGATATCAATGTGAGTGAGTAGGGATTGCCATGCAACGGATGCACTAGAGCTATAAGTGTATGAAAGCTCAAAAAGAAACTAAGTGTGTGTGCATCCAACTCTCTTGCTCACGAAGACCTAGGGCATTTTGAGGAAGCCCGTCATTGGAATACACAAGCCAAGTTCTATAATGAAAGATTCCCACTAGTATGTGAAAGTGGCAACATAGGAGACTCTCTATCATGAAGATCATGGTGCTACTTTGAAGCACAAGTGTGATAAAAGGATAGTAGCATTGCCCGTTTTTGACCGAGAGTGATATTCATTCATTCCCAATGTATTCTTTTTCACTAGTAGAAAACAGGGCTATGGTCCAGGCCGGCTCAGCCCATTAGTCCCGGTTCAGTGTAGAACCGGGAACAATGTAGGCATTGGTCCCGGTTCGTGAGCCCAGGGGGCCGGCCGGGCCACGTGGGCCATTGGTCCCGGTTCGTCTGGACCTTTTGGTCCCGGTTGGTGGGACGAACCAGGACCAATGGGCCTCGCTCCTGGCCCACCACCATTGGTCCCGGTTGGTGGCTTGACCCGGGACCAAAGGCTCCCCTTTAGTCCCGGTTCATGCCACCAACCGGGACCAATGAGGTGCCTATATATACCCCCTCGCGCAAGAGCAGAGCACAGTGCTCTGTTTTTTCTCGCCGAGGGGGAGAGGGCTTTGTGGTGCTCTAGCTCACCTCCTATGCACATGAGGTGTTCGATGGAATGCCCGAGGCACACTACTTAAGCTTTCTCCTCTCGAAGCTCGACCTCCAAGCTCCATTTTCCTCGAGATTGTCTAGATTTAGCGGTCCGTCACACCCCGTCCCTGTCTACACCGCCGTCGATCACCCGCGCCGATCTCATCACCGACACCACCGTGGTGAGCCTCTTGTTCTTATCTTCTTTCTGAAAGGAAAAATATTCTTACTTGTATGTTTAGATAGATACTTGTATCATTTTCTTACATTTATTATTGCATCTTATATAGTGCGATGGTTTTGGTATCCGCCCCCATCGGCCCTCGTCCTGTCTATGATTCGGATTTGGTATGTATATTATCTTTATAACTATTGGTTCATTTATTGTTTATGAAAATTATGCCGACCAACGTGACATAGATTTTATTTATCTAGGATGTATGTGAATCGGAAATGCCAACCGACCCTATTGTCGAGAGGTTAAATTTAGTTGAAGAAGAAAACAATTTGTTGAAGGAAAAAATAAAAAAATTGAGGAGGAGAAGATGATATTGGAGTTGCATGTTGCGGATGTCGTCGATGATCACAAGATCAAGATGGATGCAATGCGCTTGAAGATTAGAAAGATTAGAAAATATGCCATTCATACTGAGGCTTGGTATCATTATGCCGTTGGATCAATTGTTACCTTGGTTGCAATTATGATCGCATTTGTTTTCGCAATTGTTAATTAATTAGATGCTCTGGAGAGCTATATGTTGTTAGATGAGAACTATGTATGCACTTTGGTTTTAATGTGATGATGAACTTCTATTAATTTGGACACTTAATTATATATAATGCACGCAGATGAACCGGCAATGGATGTACGGTGACAGACACACCCGCGAGTACATTAAGGGCGTGCATGAGTTTCTCGATGCGGCTAAGGCAAACAAGCAGAATGGTTTTATGTGTTGTCCATGCACTGAATGTGGGAACACGAGGTCTTACTCTAACCGGAAAATCCTTCACTCCCACCTGCTTTACAAGGGTTTCATGCCACACTATAATGTTTGGACGAGGCACGGAGAAATAGGGGTTATGATGGAAGACGGCGAAGAAGAAGAGTACGATGACAACTATGTGCCCCCTGAATACGGTGATGCTGCAACGGGGGGAGCTGGTGAAGATCAAGAGGAACCAGACGATGTGCCCAATGATGCTGCCACGGCTGGAGCTGCTGAAGATCAAGAGGAACCAGACGATGTGCCCGATGATGATGATCTCCGCCGGGTCATTGTCGATGCAAGGACGCAATGCATTAGTCAAAAGGAGAAGCTGAAGTTTGATCGCATGTTAGAGGATCACAAAAAAGGGTTATACCCCAATTGCGAAGATGGCAACACAAAGCTCGGTACCGTACTGGAATTGCTGCAGTGGAAGGCAGAGAATGCTGTGGCTGACAAAGGATTTGAGAAGCTACTGAAAATATTGAAGAAGAAGCTTCCAAAGGATAACGAATTGCCCGACAGTACATATGCAGCAAAGAAGGTTGTATGCCCTCTAGGATTGGAGGTGGAGAAGATACATGCATGCCCTAATGACTGCATCCTCTACCGCGGTGCATACAAGGATCTGAACGCATGCCCGGTATGCGGTGCGTTGCGGTATAAGATCAGACGAGATGACCCTGGTGATGTTGATGGAGAGCCCCTTAGGAAGAGGGTTCCTGCGAAGGTGATGTGGCATGCTCCTATAATACCACGGTTGAAACGTCTGTTCAGAAACGAAGAGCATGCCAAGTTGATGCGATGGCACAGTGAGAACCGGAAGAAAGATGGGAAGTTGAGAGCACCCGCTGACGGGTCGCAGTGGAGAAAAATCGAGAGAAAGTACTGGGATGAGTTTGCAAAGGACCCAAGGAATGTATGGTTTGCTTTAAGCGCGGATGGCATTAATCCTTTCGGGGAGCAGAGCAGCAATCACAGCACTTGGCCCGTGAGTCTATGTATGTATAACCTTCCTCCTTGGATGTGCATGAAGCGGAAGTTCATTATGATGCCAGTTCTCATCCAAGGCCCTAAGCAACCCGACAACGAAATTGATGTGTACCTAAGGCCATTAGTTGAAGAACTTTTACAGCTGTGGAATGGAAACAGTGTACGTACATGGGATGAGCACAGACAGGAGGAATTTAACCTTAAGGCATTGCTATTCGTGACCATCAACGATTGGCCCGCTCTCAGTAACCTTTCAGGACAGACAAACAAAGGATACCACGCATGCACGCACTGTTTAGATGACACTGAAAGTATATACCTGGACAAATGCAGGAAGAATGTGTACCTGGGCCATCGTCGATTTCTTCCGACCAACCATCAATGTCGAAAGAAAGGCGGGCATTTCAAAGGCGAGGCAGATCACCGGAAGAAGCCCGCCATGTGCACCGGTGATCACGTGCTTGCTATGGTCAATGATTTACACTACATAATCTTTGGAAAGGGTCCCGGTGGACTAGCTGTTCTGAATGACGCTGAGGGACACGCACCCATGTGGAAGAAGAAATCTATATTTTGGGACCTACCCTACTGGAAAGACCTAGAGGTCCGCTCCTCAATCGAAAAATCTTGGGTACATTGACGAACCGTTCGTCCTAGCCAATGATGTGGCACATTTTATCTATGTGAAGGACATGTCTACCAAACCAAGAAAAAGAAAAGATAAGGAAGCGAATACATCATATGATGAGCCAAAGCGCCACATAGTTCTTTCAGGAAAAAGGGACATCCTGGGAGTGGACGGCAAGACAGACATGTCTGAAGATTATGAAAAGTTTCATAAAATTCCTCCCTTCAATGTCAAGGCCGACCCAAGCATCCTGATAAACAATGAAGATTATCCATGGTTACGGCGCAATAAGCAAATGACACAAGCGAAGAAAAAGTGAAGACTTTCTCCCGCAACTATTATGATGATACCATGCCAAATTTGTAACAGACGAACATGCTACCATTGTCCGTTTTGTACATGCACATGCTATGTGGGTGAAATTATGATACGATCCCAACTTTCAACTTTTTCAGAGTTCATTTGAAATGCTTTCATGTCTTATGGTTTGAAACTTTGATACTTCGAAAGTGATTGTCCATTTTGTACACGAAGTGCATCAAGTTTCTGTCGTAACCCTCTCTACTTTTTGGAACATGCTATGTGGGTGAAATGATGATACCATGCCAACTTTCAACCTTTTCAGAGTTCATTTTGAAATGCTTTCCAATTTCAGAGTCATTTAGCTCAAAGAATGAATTAATAGCAAACAGAATAAACTACAAAACTTTTATGAAAATAAAAACAATCAATTAAAATATTATGTTATGATCAACTAAAATAAAACTATAATATTCTTCAATAGCAAAAAGAATATAATTTTTGTGACCTAAAATCAAACTATAAGTATTTAATTGTAAGTATAAATAAAAAATAAATAGCAAAGAAGAAAAAATTTCTAATTTTATAGTAAAGTTATTCATAAACTAGTGATTCACACAAATTTTTAAAAATTCAAATTTAAACTATTTAAAATTTAAAACTAATGGCACTAACAGAAAGTTTATAATTTTTGTGACCTAAAAGCAAAAA
>NC_041380.1:590938402-590941150 GCF_002162155.2 Triticum dicoccoides
AACGCCGGACATTCATGAGAGAGGCGAGGAAGAAGGGGAAGAAGAGGGAGAAGAAGAGTAGAGGAAGAAGAGGAAGTCTTCTCCTCTATTCTTTCTTCTCTTCTTTTTTCTTCTTCTTCTTCCTCTTTATTTTATCGGGAACGAGGGTCGTCGAGAGGTCGAGGAGCGGTAGAGGAGAAACCCTAAATAGAAAGTATCGTCGGTGTGAGATACATGTACCGTCGGTGTCGGGCACTACACCCACATCCCACAAGTGGCGCGGGCTTCGACGCCCACGTCACTTGTGGGACATGGATGTAGTGTCCGACACCGAAGGCCACATGTATCTCACACCCACGATACTTGCTAGCTATTTAGGGTTTCCTCTACCGAAAAGAAGAGGAGAAATAAATAAGAAGAAGAAAAAAGAAGAAAAAGCTTCTCCACTATTCCTTTCTTCTTCTCCTCTTTTTCTTCTTCTTTTTTTTCTTCGACACGTGGGGGGGGGTCGAGAACGCCGGACATTCATGAGAGAGGCGAGGAAGAAGGAGAAGAAGAGGGAGAAGAAGAGGAGAGGAAGAAGAGGAAGTCTTCTCCTCTATTCTTTCTTCTCTTCTTTTTTCTTCTTCTTCTTCCTCTTTATTTTATCGGGAACGAGGGTCGTCGAGAGGTCGAGGAGCGGTAGAGGAGAAACCCTAAATAGAAAGTATCGTCGGTGTGAGATACATGTACCGTCGGTGTCAGACACTACACCCACATCCCACAAGTGGCGCGGGCTTCGACGCCCACGTCACTTGTGGGACGTGGATGTAGTGTCCGACACCGAAGGCCACATGTATCTCACACCCATGATACTTGCTAGCTATTTAGGGTTTCCTCTACCGAAAAGAAGAGGAGAAATAAATAAGAAGAAGAAAAAAGAAGAAAAAGAAGAGGAGAAGAAGAAAGGAATAGTGGAGAAGAAGAGAAAATAGAATATATTCTATTTTCTCTTTTCTCCTCTATTCCTTTCTTCTTCTCCTCTTTTTTTTCTTCTTTTCTACTTCTTCTTCTTCTTCTTCTTCTTCTTCTTCTTCTTCTTCTTCTTATTCTTATTCTTATTAGCCGGAAGTAGAGAGAGGTTTCCTAGTGTCAAAGTATTGAAGAAATCCATGCCTTCATCATTAGCCGGAAGTAACCAGGGCATGTTGGTACGAAGTTCTGCAAAGTTGTTCTGGACCTTTTGGTATGAATTCAGCAAAGGCCTTCCAAATAGCGATATTCGGAAGGCTCTTGCTGAACTTTGTACCAAAAAGCGAATTATCCTATATGGGACTCCGTTCCAGAACAACTTTGAAGAGCTTCGTACCATCATGCACATGTTACTTTCGCCTAATGATGAAGACATGGTTTTGTTGAATCCCTTGACACAAGGCAACCTCCCGACCCCTCGGCTATCCTATCGAACATGAGAGGAAGAAGAGGATAAAAAAAGAAGAGGAAGAAGAAAAATAAGAGGAGAAGAAAGAATAGAGGAGATCTTCTCCTCTATTCTTTCTTATCCTCTTATTTTTCTTCTTCTTCCTCTTTTTTTTATCGGGAACGAGGGTCGTCGAGAGACATAGATGTAGTGTCGTCGTTGTCGATATATACCCCCTCCCGATAGCTTACTATGATTAGGTAGCTAGTTCTACGTTTGGCACTAATATATCCATCTATCATGTTTGAATAATAATTGCCATGTTGTAAATATTTGTAGAAACTATGGACACCGCCCTAGACGAAGCAACAAAAGAAGCGTTGTTGAGGGACATAATTGCAGAAGGAAGTGATTATGTTAGCAATTGCCGCATTTTATGATTATGAAATCCTCAAGAAGTAAGTTAAATTGATCATTATCCACCATATCAGCAACTTTGTTCATTTCCTGATATCAAGTAATTGTTTTCTTTGTCCGGCAGGGTTTGGAGAAAATTCACCAAAACAGTTCCGGGACTGCCGAAGGAGCTGGAATTTAGACACCCGAAAGTAAGTACTATAGTAGCATGTTCCGCGCATCTCCTAGTGATTCAAGCGCTAGTTTCATCAATACCATTTAGCATTCTTGTTTATCAGTTTGATTGACCTCTATTTCTTGTAAAGTGGTTGTGGCAGGAACAAGGGAATGATTTCTGTGGATACTACATCTGCGAGTCCATCCGCCACACGACCTGTGAGCGGGGCAGGTACTCTAACGAACAATATGAAGTACGTAAATAACAACATTCACAATTTTATTTTATTACCATCATTTGTGTTGAGTTTCATTCATTTATATATATATGTATTGACCCCCTTCTTCAAATTAGATGTTTCGGAAGCGGGATGAACTCCTAGCACCAGCTCGCATGCGAGCAATTCAAGAGGAATTGGCGGCATTCTTTCTTGACCACGTGATCCCTGAAGACGGAGAATTCTATGTGGACCCTAAGTCCGTATGATTATATTTGTAAGAGATAATTATTGTATATATGTAGCCGGTAGTGTCAGATAGATATACGAGAACTTGTTGTTCGACCAATCTCTCGGAGAAGGAGAGGTGGTCGATATCACTTCTCTCTGTATGCATATATGTTTATGACGATCTTCTGTTTCCTTCGTTTGCTTACTAGCTAGCTAGCGTGTCTAGTCCTCTCTATACGTATGTATAGTACGTAGCGTCGACCAAGCACGGACATAACAGAGGACACTTCTCTCTATTAATTATAACTAGCTAACACAACATATGAAACACCTAAATTAACCCCCCAA
>NC_041380.1:590941684-590953314 GCF_002162155.2 Triticum dicoccoides
AGCCACAGAAGTGCTGACGCGTGGATGCCTATTGGTCCCGGTTGGTGCCACCAACCGGGACCAAAGGGTCTCCTGACTGGGCTCTGCGCACTGCCCACGTGGAGGGCCTTTAGTCCCGGTTCTGGATTGAACCGGGACTAAAGGGGGGAGGTATTAGTACCGACACTTTAGTCCTGGTTCCGGAACCGGGACTAAAGGCCCTTACGAACCGGGACTATAGGCCCTTTTTCTACCAGTGTTTCTTTTCCTTTCTTTCACCGTTGGTTTTGTTCCCCTTTCCTTTGTTCTCGAATGCACATTTTTTGTGTGGGCTTTGCTTCGGTACACCCCCATTAAAAGTTTACACGTATCTGAAAATAACTTTTTTGATCCTAAAAAAAAACTTTTTAGGGTATTTTCTTACATTCACAATCAACTAATTCTAATCTCTATTCTCCCAATGCATCTAACAAAAGATCAGAACAATCTGATATTTTTTATTGAAGGTGTATCTTCTAATATCCATCTTTTATCTGCATTGATATTTGTAAACTTTTCTAGGTTGGTGTACGTGAACATTTTTTTGTGACGTGAGCTTTCAAAGCATAATATCCAGATATATAAACACATGTTTTTGTACAGTTTCTTAGAAAAATATAAAGGTTTGTAAAAATGCATGAATATGTATTTTCAACCGATGAATGTTTTTAAATGTGTGAACATTTCTTAAAAATAAAAAACTTATTTGAAATTGTAAATATTTTAACAATACATGAAATTTATTTAAAATTCAGGACCATTTTTAAATTCATAAATTTGTTTTGCAACAATTCATTTTTGAATCTTCCAAAAACCAGTCTTTTTTCTAAGAACATGAGTTTGTCGGTTTTTACTCAGGAGCAAACAGCGTGTTCCCCGAGCCTCAAGACTTTCCCACAGTGCTCTGAACTTTCACACTCACACAACCATTCATATCTGGTCCATTCATACAGCTTTACTGAAAGTGCTACAAGCTAAGTACACGAGGCGTCACGAGCCATATTAGTATGCGTTTAATGTAAGGTTATGACGGCAACTTGAAGGAGACATGCACCGAGCAAGGGCGTCCAATCCCTCAATTGTTCAGGGAGGGGGTCCCCGAGCACGCACGGCAGCACGCAGGATTGTTAGGGTCTAGAGCGCCGTCGGTTGATCCTGGAGAGACAAAACGCAAGCAAGAACAACCATGCATTGTTAATTATTTCGTCAGAGCCACCAAATTCAGAGCTCCGGGCCGAGATCGATGCTACAATAAAAACCACATATGCCTCGAGATGGATGAAAGACAATTTGAAGAGCTTACCGATGACCAGAAAGAGGATGAAACGTACGAACAATCTTGCGAGCACTGAACAACCAACCACTGAGATTGTGAGCTCCATGGCAGACAGAGCCGCTCATGATCGCGCCGTAGACGATGAACGACAGGGCGATCTGGAGGAGCACCAGGAAGCGCTCAGCTCTGGCCAAGGACGCCGTCAGAGCATAGCTCCGTTTTGGCTGGCTTACTACCGTTGGATGAGCTAGTTTGAGCTATGTTTCGTCCTTCTTGTTGGAGGGCCATATTTATGGACATATACACCCGATGCGGAGAGAAAAATGGACCATACTGGCCTCTCATTCTCCACATGCTTTTCCATACATTACTTTTCGTCTCGGGAGATGAAGCAAGCATGCATTTTCGTGTGGTGCACATGGCTGTAATGTTAGGTAGACGGTAGTATAGATATGGATTAATTGGACCTCAACAAAGATTTATTGAGTTTGGATCAAGAAAAGTAAGAGGAGATCCGAAGGAAATGGGGTTTATGTTCCAGGGAGGGGACAGCGGCGAGGGGCACGCAAGGAGACCCGGCCGCACCCGCACGCAAGGACTCCCGTCACTCCCATGTCATCTAACCAAAGGTGATGTCTGATCAATTTTATTTTCATGATGGATGATGCTAATTGATTTGATCATATGACAATTATTTCTCACGTCGCAATACACGGGCACATTTCCTTATTTTATTATTGCTTTAAGTGTACCGTAAAAGCTGTCCTAGAAATTTTTATATGGTTCTTCGTATCAGTGTGAAATATTCAGAGAGGATAACATCAAGTATAAAGGAAATTAGCCAATTATTGCTTGTACAGGAGCTAGATATACATTTATTTCAAGAGCACCATGTTGCTATCTCCAATAGCTAGTTGCCAAAAATTGATTCTATCGCCAGGAAACTGCTGCGTGGTGGCCATACAATCTAGGAGCTAGAATATTATCAAGAAATCTTGCTCCAACTTTTAGTATTCCATTCTACCTATGGTATTAAACATTAATTTTTATAAAGTAAAAGTTATAGTTATATTCCAATGGAAAGAAAAAACAATTTCCGGTAATGAGAGAAAAGAATCTTCCATACGTGCTGCGGTTGGTTGACTCTAAATTGTCTCTCCTTTTAGGCCATTCCTGAATAAAAGTTAAAGGCAACAATTCATTTGATTTTTGGTTCACTAAATAGATAGGGGAAATGAAAAAAAATTAATGAGAAGAAGTTGTTAGTTTGTATTTTGAACGCAAGTTTATGAAATTAAAAAAAGTTTCAAAATATCCATAAATAATCCCCATGTATTTATAAAGAGATGTGCTGTACATGCATACAATTTTTACAAAACAATATACATTAATTGTAATCATAAAAAATCGAAAGGTTAATCTATTTTGATGGATATGTTTCCTCTTTTTATGTACATCACAAATGAAAAGATATATACTGAGAATTTTACGTACATACCACACATCAATATGTACAAATATAGTTTTGTTTTAGATTTTTGGAGATTAAAAAAACTGTCTTTTTTTATTTTCTTAAAAGAGATTACTGTAGCCTGGGCCCTATTCACATTCTATTTTTTTTCTTCTTCTCAACCTTTCGTTCATGCCCTTCAAATTTGTACCCATTTTGTCTTAATTTGGGTTGCTGAAAAATGTTCAGCACTAGTGAACATTGTTCTGCTCTATTTACTCTATACTATATATTTCTTTGTGCCCAGTAGCAAAATATATATTTAGAATTTTTATTTTACTATTTTATAAAAATGTGTATACAAATTGTTATTCGGGTATTTTTAATTTCATAGTGTATTAGAAATACTACCATTTATTTGATAAAGATGTGAATAATATATTTACAAATGTTCACTGCATATTAAACATAATCAATATGAACTAAAAATATTCATCACGGTATTAACTTTATGTACAGGATAATTTAAAAGGCCGAAAGAATGAATGAAAACGAAAGGAAAATGTAATAAGAAAAGGGGAAAAGGAAAAGAAAAAACAAAAAACAAAAGAAACAGAAAAGAAAAAACAAAAGAAATGAGAAAAAATATTGGGACAAACATCCAGGGCAAGTCACACAAGGAAAAAGGGAAAACCCAACTCCACTTCAGGCGAGAACATGCGGGAAAGAAGGAAAAGAAGAATCGCATGGGCGGCAGCACGTGAGCAGGCCCGTATAGGTGAGTGTGATTACACCAAGTTTTAGTAGGCGGTAAATAGTTTTTAAGTGGTCTGTCCGTTTGCCCGCCGGCTCATTGCATTTGCTACTTAGGAATGCTGCTGCATCCATATTTGTTTCTGGATTTCACATGTTCTAGGCTACCTCTATTTAGAAGTTTGTGTGTTGTAGGCAACGGTAATATATATACATGTATATAAGGAATATTATGATTAGACTTCTAAATGGAAGGGAATACTATGATTTATTACTCAAGGGAGACCTACCGACAGGTATAATCTAAGTACATCTACATTACTATAGCTAGCACTTCTAGGTAATCCATGTACGTACCTAGGCTCATCGGCAACTGGGGGACCATAAATTCGAAAAGCAATAGTAAAAAAATCTGAATTTTTTGGAATTGAAGATACTCTAGTGCACTAGGTGCGTGGAAACTTTCATGGGTGAATGGACATTCGAGGAGCTCTCAGCAAGAAAGATAAAATCAACTCTGAACAGTTCTTTTAAGTTTCTTTTAAATCCAAAACTTAAACCTCATAAACTCTTGTAGTCAATAGAATGGTTAGTCTTCCATGCAAATGACAGTGATAAGCTCGATCCACAATAAAGAACTTTTTATTTGTTACATTGTATCATCATATTGAAACCATGAGAAGAAGTGATTTAGTAGGAGGCGGTGCGACCGCCGAGCCACCGATCAGTGAAGGGCTTTAGCAAATGTGGCAGATAGGCATTTATGCCCTACATGTCCGATTGGCATTGTTGTAATTGGCCATGGTGGTATATTGATAAAAAAAATCTTATAACACTCGCTACATGCACTACATGGGTTGCCCCATGAACGAATTTTTTGTCTATTTTTTATTATTTTTTTCCAATTTTACATCGACCTTCAATTGGTTCTTTGTACACTGAACTTCTTAAGCAAATATATGAATTTTTTTTAGTAAATATGACTTGTATAGGTACATAAACATTTTTGGAAAATGCACAAAAACAATTAAGTACATGAACATTTTTAACACAAGATGATTTTTTCCAAACCGACATAATTTTTCTGTAATAAATATATATTTAAGAAAAAATGAACAGGAAAATATCTAACTAGATTAAAAACCTTTTCCATATAAAAAAGTTATAAATCTATTGGCCAAGCCCATATAGCAGTCTTATGCATTATTGGGCCTGTCGTGGAATAGGAGATCCCATACCGACACACATGTTAGAATATTGGCCCATTATTATATAATGCGACAGTTAAACACTTCTCTTACCCCCTAAAAAAAGCACTCCCACTGTAACAAAAAGTAAGACATTTTTATGCCCTATGCAAAATAAAAAGTGTCTTACATGTTGATACAAATGGTTGTTTGTCTTCTTTCCCTAAAAAAGTACAAGTTTCATTTCTTTCCCTAAAAAAGTAGAGTTTTCTTGCGGGAAGTGTTTACAGAGACTGACGTGGAGGCTTGTTGCAGAATCTTGGAAGAAAAAAACCCAGAGATGTTAGTTAGTAGAGAACACGAGAAACATACCATGTAGCATATGTAACTGTTTTTCTTTCCGCGAGAGAAATTTCCAATCTACTCATCGATCATGGCAGTAACGAGAAGACTAGAGGTAATAAAAATTACAACCAGGTCCATGGACCACCCAACAACGACTACAAACACTAGAGCGAGCCGAAGGCACGCCGCCGTCATCACCCCTCCCTCGCCGAAGCCGGGCAAACCTTGTTGTAATAGACAGTTGGGAAGTCGCCGTGTGTAAGACCCATGTAGCGCCTGTAACTCAATGCATAGGGAAAAGAACGCCTATAGCATTAATGGCTTACTATGGACAATTTCACCTGGTCTATTTCCTTCTCTGATAAATTTTCACATGCTCTAAGTTAGCTCTACTTAGTACCCCTTTCGTTTCAAAATATAGTGCATAGAGATTTTTTTTTCCCTAGATGTTCTTTGTAAACTTTAATCAAGTTTGTGGAGAAATTTACTATATCAATCTACAATACAAAATAAATATCCTTAGATGCATCATAAAAATATGTTTGTGTAATTTTATTTATTTCATTAATACTTGCTATTTCTTACTTAATTTTGTCAAAGTTTACGAAGTCTGACTTCAGAAAAAATGCACTATGCTTTTCTCGAATGGAGGGAGTACTATACTTTTATTGCAGACAGTATAATGTATATTTACACAAGGAGTACTGCAATTTACACATGGGAGAAGGAGACCGACCGTCCTATATCATTTAATTTGTACTATAATGGCTAATACTGCCATAATAATTAGGTATACATATGAGCAAGCATCGGTCGACTCTTTCTTTTAGCGAGGATAACATCAGCAGACACATTAGTGAGAATAACATCTCTTAATAATATCATGTACTCTGTACTGTAATGGCTAATATTGCCAAATAATAATCAGGTATTCATATGAACATGCATCGGTTGTCTGCGATTTTTTTTGTCAAGGCCCCTTTAATAGTATCTCTGTCATCAGTGATGGTTCCACAATTTCAGTGATTCCCCAATAAGGGTCCTTCTGAAGTGTATCTGATCAAGTCCTTTCCCCAAAACATCAGCTATTGAAGCATATATTATATAATCTAGGGCAATTTTGTTGAAGTGATTTGTCTCCCAACCCCCAATCTTCCCAAAATTTAACAATTTTCCCACTCCCCACGGAAAATTTGCATAGTGAGAAAAGGTGGGTTTTGAATTGAAGAAAACCGTTCCAAAATTCAGAATCACCTTGTCTGGATTTTCCAGTAAGGCATCTATTTCTTGGATATGTTTATTAAAATTTCTTGCCAAAGGCCCTCTGAATTGTAGATCTTCCACCACAACAAGACGGATATTTTTTCACATTTACATAATTTTTTCACGATAAATATATATGTTTAACAAAAAGTAGAACATAAAATAGTTTAGGCAAAACCCCTTTCAATACAAAATTATGATTCTTTTGGGCCAGCCCATTTAGCAGTCTGGTGCTTTATTGGGCCTGTCGTGGAATAGGAGCTCCCCCATAGCGATATACATGTGAGATCAGCCACTCAGCAAATATCGTTGTCTTCCCTAAAAAAAAGCAAATATCGTTGTCTCAAAAAAAAACTCAGCAAATATCGGCGCACTATTATACAATGCTACACATAAATACAACTTTCTTGCCTCTAAAAAAATTAAATTTTCTTTTTTTCCCTAAAAGAAAGTACAGTTTGCTTAAGGGGAGTGTTTACAGACGTACGTGGAGGCCCCTTGTAGAATCCGAGGAGAAAATTTTAGGAGCAGTTATGGTTAGAAGAGAACGTGAGAAACAGACCATGTATTGTCAGTGCGTATAGTAGGGGGGAAATCCTATAACATTATTGGTTTGCGAGGGACAATTTATCTTGGTCTATTTCTATTTCCGATATACTTCACGTGGTCTAAGTTAGCATTTAATACCCCTTTCAGTCCAAAATATGGAGCATATAGATTTTTCCATAGATGTCAAGCTTTGTAAAATTTAATCAAACTTCACCTGCAAAAAAATCAAACTGACGGAGGAATTTACTGCATCTACAATAAAAAAAATAAATATCCTTAGATGCATCTTAAAAATATGTTTTGTAATTTTATTTATTTGATGTTATTGACGTTTGATAATTTTTATTTAATTCAGTCAAGTTTACGAAGATTGACATCAGAAGAAAAAATGCACTACACTTTTCGCATGGAGGGAGTACTGTATTTTGCTGTAGACGCTATAATCTACATTTACATAAGGAATACTGCGAATTACACGCAGGAGAAGGAGGCAGACCGTCATATAACATCTAATCTGTACTGTACTAGCTACTATTGTCAAATATAACAATTACGTATACATATGAACATGCATCGTCGACTCTTTCTTCCAGCTAGCAGCCTTGCATATACAGTTGCATGCACGCCATGACTTGCATGCATATCATATCATAGGATATCCCCATCCATGCTGGCCAGCACGCACATGCTTCATATCCATGTATATACCATCTATCTCGCTAGATCTTCAAGTGCTTCAGCCTGCATACATGAATTAGTTAACAACCTGAATTCATTATCTCAAGAATCAATGTCATCAACAAGCTAGCTATTAATTTGATAAGCTAGCACGCCCAAAGAAGATGTCAAAGGAAGTACAAACCTGTCGGCCTCGTAGCCAACGTTGGGGCCGGGACAGGGGGGACGGTAGGCGGGGAAGGGCACCTTGCCGGCCTCGATGTTGGCGACGTCGCGGACGAGCAGTTCGTAGTAGCGCCTCACGTCATCAGCCGACTTGCCGCCACCAACGGCGTGGGCAACGTTGTGCCAGCGGTCGGGCGTGTCCCTGTCGTGCACTGCCAGCGCTTGCTCAAACAGCTTGTTCTGTTTCGGCGTCCACCCTGCCCTCCCGGCCGCGCTCATGGACAGCGACGCCATTGATCGGTCGATCGGGAGAGCGCTAGTGTGAGCTATAGTTGGCTGCTGGTGAGATTGTTGAGGAATGAGGTAGAATGGTGTGAGTAGCGGTGCTACTTATAGGCGGTCAAAACTGAGGGAGATGGGAATAATATGCATATGGGAGCATAAGGTCAAAACTGATGGAGCTGGAGTGGAAAAAACAAGAGGAACAAGGGGGAGAATCATCAGCCGGCCACTACGTGAGGAGTGAGGAGGAACAAACATTTCTGTCCCCGGGAAGTGGAGGATCTAACTTTTTTATCTCTTTGGCCCAGTTGCATCGCATCGTGCTCGATCTTCTCCTGCTCAAAGATTCAAAGCATGCGAAATTGTAAATATTTATATGCGCATGTATATGCACCCTCATGATTAAGCATATTTACACCACAAAATGTGTCCAATGATGTCTTCTAAAGTTATACTAAATCAGCGACAATTAATATATTGGAGGGAGTAACTCTTGTTGGTGTTTTGGTTAAACCAACTCTCCTCGCATGATGATCCTGGGTAAATTGCCGATATATTTGTTCGGCTTGCTATTGCTTTGAGTGTGCCATAAAACTCGTTCCCAAATTAAAGAACTTCATATTCGTGTGAAATATTCAGAAAGTATAACATCGAGCAATACATAAATTAGCTAATTACTGCTTGTAAAGGAGCTAGTTATAAATTTATTTTAAGAGCATCATGTTGCTATCTTCAAATAGCTAGTTGCAGAGATTGGATTCTATCGTCAGAAAACGGGTGTGTGTTGGCCATACAATCCAGGAGCTAGAATATATATCTTGCTTTTTGGATGAGAGAATATTATTAAGAAATCTAGCTCCAACCTGTTTGTGTGACTCTAC
This sequence comes from Triticum dicoccoides, assembly GCF_002162155.2. Classification (NCBI taxonomy): domain Eukaryota; kingdom Viridiplantae; phylum Streptophyta; class Magnoliopsida; order Poales; family Poaceae; genus Triticum; species Triticum dicoccoides. The sequence goes on from NC_041380.1 coordinate 590,950,532, forward strand.
CTATGGCAAAATGTCTTTTTATATTCCGATGGAATTTTCCTTTTGTGTGTTGCGCTTGGTTGATTCTAAATTGTCCCACCTTTTAGGTAATTGATGAACGTTAAATAAAAACAAAGTATTCCAGTAGTTTGGGAAACAGTTTGTTCCAAAATAATTTTAGCTTGACCCCACGATAGAAATACTAGAATACAAATGTGACTATATGATACATGTGAGTTCTATTTTTTTAAGTGGAATTGTATACGCAAATTACAAAACAACTGCAACATGCTACTTGTTGTTATAGATGATTGTACAGAATCGAACTAGGTGATTACATATAAGTAATGTATGTAAATGGGGAATCACATTATAATGTGACACTACATATATTTTTTATTATGTAAATCTTTGTCCTTCCCAAAATATACGGCACACTTAAGTTTTGACATTTTTTAGTCTACGAGTTTCATTTATAGTATGTTTATAAAATTAGTATAAAGACACGACTTTTTTAAAGGAGTATGACCCCCCGCCTCTGCATCTGGGCGATGAATGTAGCCATTTTATTAATTATTCACAAAGAACTTACAAAGTAATACATCAGTAATTCTGAAGTCACCATCTTGACAACATTTGTCACTACTCCTATCCACTTGATGAAGGGTGCCGATTGTCCGAGCCGAATACCAAACAGACCTCGCACCAAAGTCTAACATCTAATGTCGGAGGACCCAACCAAAGCGCTGCCGGGTTTGGGGCACACACTGGTCCGACGCACTTTCAGAGGCTGTGGCCGCCGTCTTCCACTAAGCCATCTTCAAAGCAGGCGTTGACGCATTGACCTTGCCGTCCCTGCCGTCAATGCCACCTCCCTACGCACATCCATCAGCGTACATCTGTCACCGAGGCCCTGCTGCGCCACGCCACCTAGACTCCACATCGTCGATGCGTGACATGAAATACCGCTCCACCACAAAACCGTCCACTAGTCCCTCTAGCCAATGCACACCTCCAAGAATGACGCCCCCAAGGAGGGAACGACACAAGTGCACCGCCATCATCCGATCAATTGATCAAGGGTTTCCCCCGGAGGTAGCGGGAGGATTTGGGAGCTTCACCTTGATGATGCCTTCATGAGGAAACGACATGAAGGGATTTCACCATCACCGGCTCCCGCCATCGGTTGAAGACCAGGTTTTCACCTGGATCTATCCCAAGAACATCCATCCGACAACCTTGCACCATCCAGACCTCCTTCAAAGCCCCAGATCTAGCCGCCCAGATCCGATGACCATCTGCAGCAGCACTGCCACCGTGGGAGCCCTGGCACACCGACCACTGCCTGTGTGTTCCACCACTGGAGCCTGGGAGTAGGGCCACCACCCCACCTTGTCAAACCGCGAGAGCCACCAAGAGGAGTCCCGCGCGCTCATCACCGTCTCTGATCCGACCCAATCCTGAGCCAAAGCCACCAGATCACTGGTGCAGATCCGCCTTGGACAGTAACGGCGCCACACCATGCTGCCGCAGGAAACCCGAGCTTCACCTGCCACCACCTTCCAGGGCTGCTGCCCTGGGATCCATGCCGGACGTCGCCGCCGCCACCGAGCATGTCCCGCCGCCGCCAAACTGTGCTCGCACGACGGCGCGAGGACGCAACCATCGTGAGCCTCTGCCTATATGCCTCCAAGGCCCGCGGGGGTGGGGGTTGACGCCGGTGCTCATATGCGATCTCTGTATGATTCTGCGTGCAAGACAAGTCCGGTAGATGCCAAATCCAAAAATGGGAGAGATTTTCACTTCTCGACCTCTGCACCAACTATGGATGCATACAACCATTTTAATATGAGTACCAACATAAACATGGTATTTAGATTTTTTTAAATGAGTGTCAAGATATTTTTTGATGAGTGGTTCCACCACACACCAAGCTTGAACTCCAATAAATGGGGAAAAACCCTTTGCGTCACCTGTCAATTCTAGGAACTGAACTCGGGTTATTAGGCTGCATAACCGCATGTTAATCACTAAGCCAAGGGTCTCGACATAAAAGTATTTTGTAAGATAAATATGATCATATCATTCATATATGCCTAATCCATATATTTATTATATATTTGTGGTCTATGTTTGGCATCAAGAGTCTGAGGAAGTCAAATGCGCCTTACATTTCATAAATGAGGGAGTATTTCTATTTCACAGGGGTTATTTGTACTTTTGCTTCCAGACGGGATTCTTTTGTACTTCTTATAACCCACATGGTCAGATGGATTCAGCTCTTGTAGCTAGATCAATGAACGACAACATATATTTGGGGAAGTAAAGTGAAAATTTTAGCATGTAGTCATATACACATAAATGTTTAGAGATTCCCACTACTTGTTGTGGGTCAAAAGCCTTTATACCTGGAGCAAATGGACAGATGTGAGATCAATATGATTCGGTTCTCTTCCCCCTTTCCCTCTTTAACAGGAGATTCTCTTGCAAGTTGCTATATAAATATGAATCCTCACACCCTATAATAAACATGAATATTTCTACCATATTCCATGCATTCAACAATAAACAATGAGCACAAATAATTTGACAATAAACAAGTCAAATAACTCAACAATTCAAATATGACCATCGACAAATTCAACAATTCAAATGTACCCGATAAATCGAATGAATCATAATTTTTTTAGTGCGTGCACTTTGTCATATGTATTGATGAGGCCAATATCGACCAATGTGATCGTTGAATCCTCGGTGATGCTTGTGAGCACAACTTGCTCGGTCTCAGTTATCGCTTTCTTTCC
>NC_041380.1:590953741-590977899 GCF_002162155.2 Triticum dicoccoides
TGATGCAGTTCCACCTCCACTTTTGTCTCACCCTCTTCATCCAAACCAATAGATTTTTGGTGATCTTGAGCCATCACTATTTGAGAGGGGGTGGGGGGGTGGGGGGGGGTGGGGGGAGATCATCAAAGAAGTCTTTCCGCTTGGTTTTGCCATTGAACAGCATCCGATACTGTGACAACGGAAGTGGTTCTTCTCATTTTGATGGTTCAATAGGGCAGCTAAGCTTAACTTTTAAAAACACATGCCAGAATGTTGCAACAAATAAAGCAAGCAAAAAAAGATGATGATCAATGTGGACCTAGCAAAACTTACATGACTCCGGCTCCCACGATACTTTCATTCGTATTGACCACTTGCACATAATTACGCACCACAAAATTTTTTGCCGTTTCTCAGATGATATGTCATCGATGATTGAAAGACCTCGCATTGCAGTCACTTGTGATGGATGTAGTGTGACATAGATCTTGAATTCATGGAGGCACCCATGAATTTTGTCATAATATTTTGAACCCGTTTAGCTTAGTTTCACATATAGGATCCATGCTAGTATACAACCAAGCTTGGCACAACAAAGTATCTTCTTTTGTGGGATGCACTTTCCAGTAAGAGGATTAGAGAGGGAGAGAGGGGTAATGGGCGGAATCGTTGTTGTTGTATTGCCTAGTGTTGTGGGCGAATATATGATGGAGGGTTATATATATATATATATATATATATATATATATATATATATATATATATATATATAGAGAGAGAGAGAGAGAGAGAGAGAGAGAGAGAGAGAGAGAGCACGGCTTTCCTACCATCACTAGCAGCAGAGGGTGCTATCGGAACCCTCCATTTGCATCAAGATCCGAACTTTTAGTTGGATAAGGTTCTGAATTATTGCATTATTGGAGTTCGCATTTACAGAAGAGGAAAGCATGTGGAGAAGCTTTACTGGGCTATGGACGAAAATGGCAAGCTATAGTCTGAAATGACAGATTTATAAGTGGAATGGGGGCAGTTGCTTTCCAGCATTGTTCAACTAGCATGCCCTATTTAGAGAAGGCCTATGCTGTAGGTTTTGTTGCTTAGCTAGCAGCAAAAGGTTCCATACATCTCGGTCTATTTTTAGTAAGTTTTACTCCCAAATGGCACCTTTTGCATTACATTAACGCATCAGTCGTCGGATGTTTGCAAACGTTCCTTCTATTACAGGCAGTAAACTCTGCCATAATCTAGTTGTTCCTGAAAAAATCAAACACCCCAATCAAGTTGCTCAGACGCATACAGAAGGTGTGCTCACAGGGTCGGATGGTGCTGGACTCGGGGGCATCCAGGAGGAAGAGGCTCCCCACACCTTGCTTCTTCATCCGTCGTTGTCGAGGACGGGGATGAGGCATCAGCAGGAGCGAACCCACTGCCGAGTCCAACAGAGGCATGTGGAAGCGACCACCCCCGCGCTAGACCACGGGGAAGCAAGGCGCAGCTCGGCGTAGCGTGTAGGTGCTGCATGTCCGACTTGAATCCTGCTCTCCCCGGCTGCCACCTCACAGCTCTCGATGGAGTTGGCAGGCGAGGACCACGTTGGCAAGGCGTGGAGACCACGACCGGGGGAAGATTCAGAGGCCTACACGCTACCCCGCGGATCCATCCCCGGCGTGCCACCTCTGTGATCCGCGGCCAACACCACCACTCGTCCACACCAGACCCTCGCAACCCCTCGCCACCACCGCGGACCAGCGATCCAAGCCCGCACCATGGACGCCGGTGAGCCATTCTCCTCGGACCTGGCTCAACGGCCAGGGCTGCCACCGGGAGCTCGCCTTACAGCCTTAGTGCTCCACCAGCCGGAACTTGCCGCACCCCGCACGAGGCACGAGGGACTGGAGATTGACGACGATATCGACCGTGCCCCGTCGACCCGGATCTCGCTGGTATTTGTGCAGCAGATGGAGTCATGAGGGAGCCCTTTGGGGAGCACGACGACGCGGGTGGGAGAGGATTGGAGCGGGCTGCTCGCCGGGGAAGGGAAGGGAAGGGCAGAAGGCTGGGGCGGTGGGATCTGGATCGGAATGGAGAGCGACTAGTGATGGAAAACGACTAGCGAGGGGAGAGAGACGGGGTGGAAATAACCAAAGCCCACAACCTGAGCATAGCACAAGGCCGGAGAAAAAAAATAGAAACTACAAAAAAGAAAGCACGAAGCGTTCCTGGGGTAGGTACTTCATCAGTAGCTCGGAACCGTTCATGGGCCAAGAACCTTAGTCACGTGGGCCGAGGTCTGCGCCGCGCCAGAAATACCAGCCTACCACTGAGCCTACTGGCCTAACAGGGGAGACCGTGGCCCACTTTGCTCTATATGAGGAAATAAAAGTGAAGCACCTAAAATGCAAGAAATATAAAGAGGGAAAGAAAGTGGACCATATCCCAATGCAAACATGTGGCCTTGATTGCAATCTTCCCAGAGAAACACAATAGCTTTGCTTTTTCCTATATATATAGGACTGCTAAAGTGAGCCTGAGCGTAAACTCCTTATTCTACGCGCTGGTCCATCATTCAAGCACGCTCCGCTCCAAGTAAACCGGTTTGCCTAATCAATCCAGCCAGTACTTGGCGTGGTCGTAATGGGCTAACATAACATGGTAATGGGTCTAGTTCGCATCCCCCCGATGGTAACCAAGAGGAAGCTAGTAATGATCCCTCAAAATAAGAGGAAGCTAGTAATGAAGTGGTAATGGAACATGAATACGTTACTACATTTGCTATTCCTTTTTACCCTCCCATGATTAGTGAACTAAGCCACGTGATGGAGGTGGCCTGCATGGCAATGGTAATGGATAGTAAAACAATTACTATATTTTTAATTTTTTTACCCTCACATGATCAGGGAATGAGAGTCACGAGACGAGTGTGAGCGTGGGAGTCGTAACAAAAATTAAATCATTTACTATATTTCCTATATGGTTTTACCCTCACATGATTAGAGCAGAGCCACGGGACGGAGGTTGAGTGCATGGGAGTGGTAATGAAATTAAATCCATTACTATATTTGCTATTCTTTTTTACGTACCCACAGGTGATTAAAGATAGGTGGGAATGCACAGGGAGACCGACGCGTAGAATTAGAGGTTTGCGCTCTCGCTTAGTGTGTGTGTGTATATATATATATATAGTGTATGGACCTTTTTGGAGTACTAGACAAGGTAGAATAAATCCTATGCTATCACATATTTCTTAAATACCGTGATCCTCTGACATCCCCCCACGGTCACAATGTGAGCGGCGCGGATGGAGACACTAGAGAAAAAACCAAAGGTTGTAAACCAACGTATTGACATCGCGCCGCAGTCAGAACCGTCGATGCGTCGCGGATGTTGTGGCTGGACACACTACTAGGAAAAACCCTAGTAGCAGCATGGGGTAAAGCCCTAGCAGTAGAGCGGGGGCCCACTCTACTGCTAGCGCGCTAGCTATAACTACCTTTTAGTAGTAGCGCGGGGTACAAACCCGCGCTACCGCTACTTAGTAGCACGGGTTTGTACCCCGTGCTACTGCTAACTTTGGCTGTAGCGTGGGCCCAGACCCAGTGCTACTACTAAGCTTGTGTAGCAACAACGCAGTCCTGCGCTGCTGCTAGGTCCTTACCCCGCGTTGCTACTAGGGTTTCTGTAGTTTTTCTTTTGGCTTCACATACACAATATTTATACAGGTTTTAACGGTATACACATACGATGAAACTATGTGAGATAGTACTGATCATAGTGCTCCAACATAAGCATAAGCAAGTTGATCCATAGTTTAATTAGTTCTCAATTGAGCGTCTTTTAATGCATTACGTATGATCAACACCATGTGAGATAAGAGATATGTTGTGTACTTTTTGTCAGCTAAGATTTCTTCTGTAGCTTAATTGGTGCTAATTAACATAGAAACTTAAAAAATGTGTTGAATCGTTTGGTACTAATTGTTGTTCTCAATTGGTGCTAATCATCATTCTCATTTTTTGGTAATCGCCATTCTAACTTTCATAATTATACATGACCACCTTATATTTTAGGGCTACTTCAATCATCAGGTAGGTGGAATTCCAGTGGTTAGGAATATCAATGTATTGAATACCCTTTTTCAGTTATACCTAAATTGGTAGCAAGCACATCGAATGGCTAGATACATGGTGGTGAAAAATCAATGTGCCTTATCATGCAATTTTTTTCCAGTTTATAACCACTAGCTACATATTATAGGCTAGTTCAGTCAAAAAGAGTCAAAACGATTGATGATAACATATTTATACTAGACATTGAATACCATTTTTATGTCTTACAACATTAACCCCATTTTGCAGTATGAGTTAAATTTTAACAATTATACAATTTAGAAGGATATTGATACAAAGTGCTAAAGTGAACTCTACTTCAGTGGAGATTGTGTCTTCTTTTTTACTGAAACATTTTTGGACTCGAATTTTACGTAAATCTAAGCAAGTAAAAATTACATGAAAAAATCACTTCAATCTATGGAATAAATTACATGACTTAGATTATTTGACATGCTTATAATTATATATGTTTTTTTGTGTTTAAGAGGTAAATACACTGACAATCTTAGAACTTGCACGCAATGGTCAGTTTGGTGCATAAACTTGTAAAATACGTGTTTCTGGTCCGTGAACTTGTATGAAGGTGCAATACGATCACTTTTTTCGTATGCGGGGTATCCAATGCATACTTGGCATACCAGCATGGTGAGGGCCCACAGTCAGTGGCAGGTAGCAGCAAATGCGCTGGTGCACATCTTTTTTTTGCGGAAAACACCTTTGATCTTTATTTATTTACATAAATAATCCCTCATAAATGAAAAATGTTGGGACAAGTGAGATTCGAACCCACAATGACGGCTGCTACGTGCCCCGCATTGATGGCCACCAGACCACATGCGGCTTTTTAAACATTTTTTTTACTATTTGGTTTTCCACGGGCGTTCCTTAGGGCATCTCCAGCCGCGCCCCCAAGACGGCCCCCGAAGCCTTTTTTTTATCATCGGCGAGTAAAAATCCTCCCAGCCGCAACCCCAGAGTCACGTTTTTCGCCGGATCAGACGAAAATCACGGCCGGCGCTCGCGAGGGAAACTCAGCAAACCGGGATGCAGCTGGGGCGCCGGCGCTATATTTTAGCCGCGAAAGGCCCACTGCCAGCCTCTAATCTCTCTCTCTCTCTCTCCTTTTTCTGGCTAGGCCCACCACGTGAGGCATGCAAAAAAAGACAACGCGGAGAAGCCGCAAGTGGCCGGCCCCGGCCGCTGGCCCCGCGCCGCGCCTCCTCGGAGCAGCTTCACGCCGCCGGCCCCGCGCCGCGCCTCCCCGGAGAAGCTTCACGCCGCCGGCCCGATCGCTAGTAGCCAGCCCCCGCAGGCCTCCGTGCGCTACCGAGCCCGTCACCGGAGCAGCTCTCTCCTCCACGGGCGGCCCCGGCACCGGGCACGCCGGCCACAGGCGGCCCCGGCCCCAAGCATGGCGACCACGGCCGGCCCCGAGCGGCCCCGGCCCGGAGCCACGCACCGGCGGGCGCAACCCTGAGCCTCACACGGGCACGGCACGGCTGGCGGCGGCCAGCGGGGAGCCGGGGCGGGCGGGATGGGCGGACGGGGGCGGCGCGGCCATGCGGGGGCACGCCAAGTAGTTGTTGCAGGGCGCGTGCGTCGCGCTGGAGCGCATCCACCATGCGCCATACCACCGTCCAGTAGTTGGAGCACGGAGGCAAAGAAGACGCGGAGACGGTGGCGGGGCCATCCACGCGGCCCCGCAGTGCGCCGGCGAGCAGCACCAGCGTCCCCTCTCGAAGAAGCTTGGCGATTCAAGCGACGGGCGCGCGGCCACGACGCGGCGTAGGCCGAGCCCCGCGCCGCGGCCACGTCCTCCTCCTCCGGCAGGGCCGAGCCACGCCCATCCGCAGGCTGGCTCTCGTGGTGATCTGCAACGTGGGGCGCCTACTCGGAGGGCCGGGCCTCGCTGATGGACGCGGGCGGTGCGCGAGCTCCTCCTGGCATCGCTGGCCGCGGCGGGGCACTGGGCATCGGTGCTCTTCCTTGCTGCGCGCCACGCGCTCGTGAACCTTCGAGCTGCCGCCACGCGTCCTGCTCGTCGAGGTGCAGAGATGCTTGGGGTGGAGACGGCTGGAAAAATTTGCCACCCAGACTCAAAAAATCCGCCGATGCCTCCCCAGGAGGCCGAAAAAACACCTCCTGGGGGGCACAACGGCTGGAGATGCTCTTAGCTTTTGGACCCAACAAATTTTTGAAAAAAAAATTGCACAAAAAACGCGTTTCTTTTTCTTCCGCGAGAGGCGCAGTTTTGCTTTCATGAGAGGCGCGGTTTTGCTTTCATGAGAGGCGCGGTTTTGCTTTCGCGAGAGGCATGGCCATGCCTCTCGAAAATGGAAAAAAGACACATTTTTTTTTGGTTTTTTTCCTTCCGCGAGGGGCACGGTTTTGCTTCCGCGAGAGGCATGGTTGTGCTTTTCGTGAGAGGCACGACCGTGCCTCTTTCGAAAAGGGGGAAAAACGTGCTCCTGGTTCGGTTTTTGTGTCCAACTTTTTGTCCGGTTTTTTTGTGATTTTTTTGTCAAAACTTATCAACATGGGATCTAGTTTTGAAAATCTCGACGCGAGAAATTCAATGATGAAAATAGTTCAAAATTTAAACGCACGGTTTAAGAGATAAAATATTTTGAATAAAGGGATGAAAAAAAAGAAAAACTTCCAGGTTACGATAAGTGACGCGCATAAAGTGCGCCACTTGTCGCAAACTAAGAAGATGGGAGTGATCTTTGGAAAGAGTACTCCTTAATCAGTTATTTCGCGGGAATGTGCGTGCGTTAAGAAGGGAGCTTGGGTTGGGCTGTGTTGTGTGGGCTTAACTCCAGGCCAATATATAAATGTTGGTGGTTAATAGGAAGAAAGAAAAAATGCCATGCTTGGCCCTGGTTGCCCGGGGCCCAACTCCGCCCCTGCATATTCGTGATCTCCGCCACCTCTGCCGTATCAGATTTGTTTGAAGTGCACTGTATTTGTTCAGATTTGTTTTTAGTAGTATGTGTGTATAACATATCTGCATCATCATCAATTTCTTTTCTCTTTTGATTGGTATGGACATATTGTTACATGTGCAGACGATATAAATATTGTACATTAGAATACATACGAGATAAGTTAAACCCATGCAGCAAGGAGACAGGACGATCCCGCCATAGACCACTTGCTACTGAAGTATTATGAACATGCATGCATCTGCATAGCCTTGCATGCGTACGTTGACATGGACACCATGCACGAGACTTATCTCATGCACATGCACATGCTTCCAGTTCCATCGATCTATGTGGTGTGTATCATTCATTGTCCATTGCCGCCTAGATCTTCAAGTGCTTCAACCTATTCATCAAAATTGCAAGATTAACCCCAGCTTTCAAGTCCACACATAATTTGATAGTAAGGAACACGGTAAAGCCGGTCGTACCTGTCGGCCTCGTAGCCGGCGTTGTGGCCGGGGCCTGGGCAGGGGGAACGGTAGGCGGGGAAGGCCACCTTGCCGGCCTCGATGCGGGCGATGTCGTGGACGAGCAGCTCGTAGTAGCGTTTGACATCGTCGGCCGACTTGCCGCCACCAACGGCACGAGCGACGTTGTGCCAGCGGTCGGGCGTGTCCCGGTCATGCACTGCCAGTGCCTGCTCGAACAGCTTGTTCTGCTGCGGCGTCCATCCAGCCCTCCCGGCCGCGCTCATTGACAGCGACGCCATTGCTCGATCTACCTAGCTGCGATTGGGCTTATGATGTTGGTACCGTGAACTCGTTGGTTGCACAGGGCTGCTTCTGAGATGGATGAGGAAGAAGGGTGTGAGAAGGGGTGCTACTTATAGCCGGCCAGACTAGACAATTCAGAGGAAGGATTCAGCTCTGTGGGGGCGGAGAAGATGGAGAATAATGGCCACCGCGAGAGGAGTGAGGAAGGGGGTCAGCTCGAGAAGGAACAAAATTTTCTGTCCCTTGGAAGTGGGGGATCTACCTTTCTATCTCCTCGGTGTAGTCCCGTCGCGAATCGGCTCGGCATCCTTCCTCGACCTCCTCCTGCTCAAAGATTCAAAGTAAAAAATGTAAATATATATATGTGTCTATATACAAGCATATACGTTCTCATAGTTTTAATTTAAGACATGTGCATATTCATATGCAATATGGAGAGGCCGAAACAGGGTTCTCTTCTCTCATTTTGAAAAATGCAATCCATGGTTTACAGCTTGCATGTCTTGACTTCTTATCTACACCACAAAATATGGAAAAATGTTTTTTACTAGCATTCTGGTTCAACTAACTCCTTACGTGCGTGATGATCTTGGTTCTACCACCAACATATTTACTGGGGTTGCGTTGGGTTGTTACTCTCTTGAGTGTACCTTAAATGTTTCAGCTCCTTTTTTTCAATCTAAGTTCCCATTCTTTCTAACATTCACAGATAATAACATCGACTAAAAAAAATTAATCAATTATTTCTTTGTCAAGGAGCTAGCTATATAGTTAAGAGCATCTAATCGCTATCTACATATAGCTAGTTGCAAAGATTGGATTCCATCACCAAATTTCAGATGCTGTTGTCCATACGAACCAGGATATATCTTGCTTTTTGGATGGAAGAATCATACTATTTGGAAATCAAGCTCCAACTTCTTTGTGCATGATTCTTCTATGGCATTAAACATTGATTCGAAAAGAATTTTTTATTTTAGAGTCCAATGGAAAGAAAGAAACGCTTTCCGGTATTAAGTGACAAGAATTATCCACCATGTGTCGCGGCTCATCGATGTTAAATTGTCCTCTCGTTTAGACGATTCAGGAATGTTAAAGGGCAACCTTTCCTTGATACTAAGCTCAGTATATAGATAGGGGAAGGTAAATTTTAAGTTGACACCTAAATACATGTGTATTTATTATAAGTTTATAACTAAGACTTAATGGGCATATTTACCATTACAATAGTTACACTCCCTTAGCTTACTATGATAGCATACATTATTACCTTGTGATTTACAGTTGGAGGCTAAACATCAAAAATAGTATAGCCATGTACTTAGTTTCTAACAATATATGTGCATCATCAGGAATTGTACTAGCAAAAAATTCCTACAAATTAAGTCAGACAAACATGCTAAAAGCATCCATTTATGTGTGTTTTCAGTTAATTGTTCAAAATAGCAATATAGAGATTAGTAGTAGAAGAGCTAGTTACAAAATAAATTTAGCTTCGGTATTCACTTAAATATTATGTAACAACGGGCAATTCTACACGTATACATGCATTAACTTTGAGCCACATTTGGGATATTATATGTATAAATATGTAACCCCCAGTTGATTCAATCTATTGCAATTTTCTGCTATATTTCTCACATATTTATATTTCTTTCGCGCTAGAGTTGAATCAAACATATTTCTGAAAAACTATAGCAACAACTCGCAATAGATTGCCAAAGATGGTTAGCCGCAGGGAGCAGTGTAGTAGAGACCAAGGTGGACCTTTGCCTGCCCAATGTTGTAGTTCTCTTGGTTGGAACTAACTTTGTAAGAAATATCTTCCTGCTTAAAGAAACATAAGGTTCTGTAAACTATTCATGTTTTTGTCCAACATATATATTGTATGCAGTCACATTATGGGCAGGTAAATCGTCGTTTAACCTATTAAAATATTTATGTCCAAGTTAAACGCATGCAAAGACAACTATCTAGTGTAGAAAATATACGGAAGTGCGAGGATGTATAATTTGGCACTCTCTTCTGTCTTCTTTTGTACCTAACTTCAATATAATTTCAGATGGACCCTTTAGTATTGTGCTTATATTACTTTTGATTTGCAGGGTCTCGCCGGGTACCTGGCAATATTTCGAACGATGGAATTTGCTATAGTTGATTACCCTGTATCTATATGCACAAATAATTTCGGAACTGAACCCAAATGTTAGCACGTATAGAGAAATTTATAGGGATTCCAATCTGCAACTGTTGTGGATCGAAAGCCTCGATCCCCGGAGCAAATAGACCTAATGTGATCGATGAGCCTGATTCGATTTACTTTTTTCTTTTATTTCTTTAGAGGAGATTCTCGCGCAAGTAGCAAGTAAATGTGAATCTTTAAAGGCAAGTTGGGGATCGATCCATGCGCGAGAAAAGTAAACAGTCGATGTATATTCCCGCAAAAAAAAAAGTCGATGTATATACAAGTAACCCTCAATGTGTTTTGTACACACGCATAGTATACACATGCATCTCGTGAAGTGATTTATAACTAGCATTACACATGTGCATCCATATACATGTAGCTGTAGCAACAATATTAATTGATAGGCGCTAAACATCACACGCTTCAAGCTTTCAACACAGTGATTCTACAACTAGCTTGCAGTGCTGGTCGATGGATCGACATGCAGCTACCACTACTGAAATTTTCACGTACGCCGCGTGTAATGCTCTTTGCCGAGTGCTAAAACACGGACACTCGGCAAACCAAACTTTGCCGAGTGTCACTTTCGGTAATGACTATGAAACTGGAGCAGAATGCACCCTTTGCCTAGAGACCTCTTGGTAAATGTGTACCAACCAGTAGAACCTGACACCTTTACCGAGAGGTCTCTCAGTAAATGATAATAACTTGTGGTGCCCCTGACAACTTTACCGAGAGGGCTCTCGGTAAAGGGAAAAGGATTGTCGAGGGTGGCTCTCGGCAAAGTTGGCCCTCGGCCTGCTCTCGTGGTCTCACATGTCAGGAGGTGACACGTGTCAGCCTCCTACTGGTTCCCTTTGGCGAGAGTTGCTCTCGGCAAAGTTGGCCCTCGGCCTGTTGTCGTGGTCCCACATGTCAGGAGGTGACACATGCCAGCCTCCTACTGGTTCCCTTTGCCGAGAGTGGCTGTCGGCAAAGTTGGCCCTCGGCCTGTTGTCGTGGTCCCACATGTCAGGAGATGACACGTGTCAGCCTCCTACTGGTTCCCTTTGTCGAGAGTGGCTCTCGGCAAAGTTGGCCATCGGCCTGTTGTCGTGGTCCCACATGTCAGGAGGCGACATGTGTCAGCCTCCTACTGGTTATCTTTGCCGAGAGTGGCTCTCGGCAAAGTTGGCCCTCGGCTTGTTGTTGTGGGCCCACATGTCAGGAGGCGACACGTGTCAGCCTCGTACTAGTTCTCTTTGCCGAGAGTGGCTCTCGGCAAAGTTGGCCCTCGGCCTATTGTCATGGGCCCACATGTCAGGAGGTGACACGTGTCAGCCTCGTACCGGTTCTCTTTGCCGAGAGTGGCTCTCGGCAAAGTTGGCCCTCGGCCTGTTGTCGTGGGCCCACATGTCAGAAGGCGACACGTGTCAGCCTCCTAATGGGTCTTTTTGCCGAGTGTTGCCCTCGGCAAAGTCGGATCTCGGGTTGTTGTCGTGGGCCCACATGTCAGGAGGCGACACGTGTCAGCCTCCTAGTCTTTCTCTTTGCCGAGAGTGGCTCTCGGCAAAGTTTACGTGGTCCCACATGTCTGGAGCTAACGGACTTATCCGTTAGCTGCTTTATTTTGCCGAGACGGGTTGTTTAGCTCTCGGCAAAGGCTTTGCCGAGTGCCCGTATTCTGGCTCTCGGCAAATTCCTGTTTGCCGAAGAGGTGTACGCCGGGTGGCTTTTGCCGAAGGTGACACTCGGCAAAGGTGTTGCTGGCGGTTTTTGGGCCTTTGCCGAGTGTCCGTTGCACTCGGCGTATAGGACGATGTCGGGGGACTAATCCACGAGCACCTATGGGACCGGCGGACCGGGTCCCTTTCGGTTCGGCGGGGGCGAGGGTCGCACGAAGAGCGGATCGAGGTGAAGCACACGAGCAGTTTACCCAGGTTCGGGCCGCACGGATGCGTAAAACCCTACTCCTGCTTTGTGGTTTGTATTGAGTTCTTGCTTGGGAGCGCGGAGTGCTACAGTACACCCCAGCAGCTAACGAGACCGAGCGTGAGTGTTCTCTTCCTCCTCCCTCCATGTTGCGCATGGGCCTCCTTTTATATGCTCAAGGGGTCACCGACAGGTGGCAACGTAGACAAGGGTAAAAATGGAAAGGTGTTGCGGTTGGTACAGCTACCTGCTACAGTGTATCATACCTAACCCTGACGGCAGGGGACACGTGCATTAAATGCCCGTCTGCGTCGCCTAAATAGTGCAAAAGGGACCGTCAGGGACGCCATCGCTCGCCACGATGGCAATCTTGTCAGTGCCGCTTGCCACCGCGCACCGCTGGCTGCACAGCCTCCCGCCACGTACGCCTGGAAGGGTCCCAGAGCGACATGTTGCTGGATGTGCTCGAGCGCGGGCACAGAGTGGTGGCTTGCCGCGGTCGTTGTCTTGTCGCGTCCGGGAGCTTGTCGCTCACCGGGCCTTGCCGGGACGCGTGGCGCGTCGCGGCAAGTTCTTTGAGATGCCTTGGTTGGCCTTCCCGGCAAGCTCCTCTTGCCGGGGTCTTATCTCCTTAAGCGCCTTGCCTTGGTTGGCCTTCCCGGCAAGCTCCTCTTGCCGGGGTCTTGTCTCCTTGGCTTGGATACTTTGTCCTTGAATGGCTCCAAAGGAACCACGGAGGATCTTGGCGGTCACCCGGCAAGCCTTGCCGTGGGATGCTGCGACTGCCCGTGCACAAGTTCGGGATACTAGGGTACCCCTACTCTAGTACACCGACAGGAGCCCCCGGGTCTGGGCCATACACAGTGCCGAGCGCTGTTGGGCCAGGCCCAAAATAGGGCACGGGCACGCGCGGCTTGGGTTACGCCGTATCTCTCCCCGTATCCACCGCGCCCTCCCCGAACGGCACGCATTGAATGCGGCGTCGTGGGAGAGATCGTGGGTGGTTTCTTTATTCGGAAAGGTGGAACGTCCGCCCCTCCCTCTTTATAAGCAGGGGAAACAGGGGTAGTTCGCCCATTCGCCGGCTGCTACTCCAATCTCGGAAATCTCCGCCGCTCCCTCGTCTTCCCAAAGCTGAAAGAGAGCAGCGCCCTGCCCCCCATCGCCACCAGCACCACCAACGCCGTTGACCTCCTCCACCACTTCCGCCATGGCTCCGAGAGCCGACAAAGGGAAGGTTGTGAAGTCGACCGAGGCGCTGCGAAAGGAGCGGGCAATCTTCCCCCCAAGCTCGCCGCGAGGGAGCTGAGGGAGAATTACTACCTCTTCTGGTCGACGGAGACGCGAGCGCATCCGCGCACGAAGGTACTTCCAGCCGCCGCTTGGAAAACGGCTCCAAATGGATATCCTTTCTTCGCCTTGTTCTTCTACTGCGGGCTCTGCCCGCCTTTCTCTGAGTTTTTCTGCGATATTATGAACACCTACGGGTTCTGCCTCCTTGACTTCACCCCCAATGCTGTTCTGACCATGGCAGTTTTCGCACATCTCTGCGAAAACTTTGTCGGAGTCTATCCCAATGTAGCCCTTTTTCGCCACTTCTTTATGCCCCGAGTAGAGAGAGGAGAGCCTTTATCTGGCGGAATTGCCTGGATCTCGAGGGCCGGCAAGAAGGACACTTAGAGGGAGAGTTCCGCGGCAAGTGGGAGGAATGGAGAGCAGACTGGTGCTGGATTGTCGAGGAGAACCCACAGCCGTTTACCGCCCGGCGCCAAGCCCCAGTAGCACGCGACAGCGATTGGAGTGACGTGGCCCCGGAAGACGATAGGCTGAAGATTGCCGTCACCCGGATCCAACGCCTCAGGCTTGCCGGGCTCACTGTAGGCGCTGTTGGCGAGTGCTGCCGCCGCCCAGAATGCTTTTAGGGAGAATGTGGAGCACTGGACGGAGGGTCTCGTGAAAGCTGCCGCAGACATCAACAGGGAGCTGGCGCAG
The DNA here is from genome assembly GCF_002162155.2 of Triticum dicoccoides. Lineage (NCBI taxonomy): Eukaryota > Viridiplantae > Streptophyta > Magnoliopsida > Poales > Poaceae > Triticum > Triticum dicoccoides. The sequence goes on from NC_041380.1 coordinate 590,967,621, forward strand.
CTGGGGGTGGAGGATCTCGGGTATTCCTCTGATGAGAACCTCCAACCCAGCGCCAAGCTCACCTTGTTCTTCAAAGGCGTGGCGACGGCCCTCCAGCGGCTCCGGGAGAAGATCCCAAAGCAGCTGGCCGACGAGTCACGCAAGATCTGCGCGGGAGCTCTTCAAAAGGTGTTGGTGAAGGTGGCCTTCCGCAACCCGGGCCTCAACCTCGCCAACGTCCTCAAGACCCTGCCGCCGGATGCTGATCTGGAGGCGCTCAAGACCCTTGTCGCACCCATTATGGACAAGGCGAGCGGGATCAAGAGGATTGAGGGCGATCGCGTAGACTAGGCCGCCCGTTTTCTTCTTTTCTTGTCGCTGCTGGTCATGTTATGAGAACAATCTGTTAGAGCCGCGACAAGCTACCTTGTAATATAACTCTATTCCGGGTAATGATTGCAATGTTATTCCCTTTACTTGATTCCTTCCTTTGTATGTTTTTGCCCTACGTTTTTAGGGAACTTGCCGGTGCAGGCACCTTGGCCGCGAGTGCTGAGTGCGGAACGTCAGCAGCCTGCTGGCGGTGCCGCTACCGACAAGAAACCTTGTCGCAACTAGTTGCAGCTCACTTAAGTTGTTGAGCGGACTCGAAACAAAGTAAGGGTGCAACTAGCTACGAGTTGGTTACTCCGCGCACAGTTTTTCCATACAAAGTGCGGTCGTTCAAGGGAGATAACTTAAAATTTTAAAAAAATCTGATTGCTCAAACTTTGGCAACTTAGCTTTTCTGTTGCTTGCTTCCCGGTAAGGCGAAACTTTCTTGAACGACGCCTGGTCCATACTATTATCTTCTCCTTTCCCCCCCGGCAAACTTGTGGGCGAGGGAACCTTCCTTTCCGGAATGCTATCTTTGGTCTCAAGACGGACAGTGCTAGGCCTAGTGACTCGTTTCACCCGGTAAGGGCCTTCCCACTTCGGCGTCAACTTGTTGGAATTCTTGGCGGACTGAACACGCCGAAGAACAAGGTCGCCTTCCTCGAGACTTCTGGCGTTAACTTTGCGGCTATGGTAGCGGCACAAAGCTTACTGGTAGCGAGCAGCTCGTACAGCAGCCTGAAGACGATCTTCCTCAAGGAGTAGCGCGTCATCTTGTCGCAGCTGCTCTTGCTCAAGCTCATCATAAGCGAGCACTCGAGGTGACCCGTATACGAGTTCCGTGGGGAGAACTGCCTCTGCTCCATAGACTAGAGCGAAAGGTGTCTGGCCAGTGGCTCGATTTGGCGTCGTCCTGATCGACCAAAGAACCACCGGCAGCTCCTCGATCCAGTTTCTTCCGCACTTGTGCAGCCTGTCGAAAGTTCTGGTCTTGAGCCCACGCAGCACTTCAGCATTTGCCCTCTCCGCTTGACCGTTGCTTCTCGGGTGAGCAACAGAAGCGAAGCAGACCTTGGCGCCAAGATCTTGGACGTACTGCATGAAGGTGCGGCTCGTGAATTGTGTACCGTTGTCGGTGATTATCCTGTTAGGGATCCCGAAGCGGCAAACAATCGACCGGAAGAACTTGACTGCTGACTGTGCTGTCACCTTCCTCACTGCTTCCACTTCCAGCCACTTTGTGAACTTGTCGATTGCAACGTACAAGTACTCAAAGCCCCCGACTGCTCGGGAAAAGGGGCCAAGGATGTCGAGCCCCCAGACCAAAAATGGCCAGGATAAAGGGATCGTCTGGAGAGCTTGAGCTGGTTGGTGTATCTGCTTGGAATGGAACTGGCACGCTTCACACTTGGTTACTTGTGCAGTTGCATCCTGGAGGGCTGTCGGCCAAAAGAAACCTTGCCGGAATGCTTTGTCGGCAAGTGCTCTTGCGCCAATGTGGTGATCACATATGCCTCCATGTATCTCTGCCAACAGCTTTTGTCCGTCTTCCTGGTGAATACACTTCAATTTCACACCGTTGAGTCTTCTTCTGTACAGTGTGTTGTCGACAAACTGGTACATACTTGACTGCCGGGCTACTCTTTCCGCTTCTTCTTGCTCTTCGGGAAGTTCTCATGTCTGAAGGAAACGGACAATCCGCTATGCCCATGCTGGAGCTTGTGGCTCGACAACAAGGATTAAAGGCAAATCTGCTGCTGCGGGAACATCCGCTTCTACGGCGAGAACCTGCGGCTCTGCCAGAGCTTGACGTTCCCCGGCAAGCTTGCCGGAGCAAAACTTGTCGGGAGCTTTTGCTTCAACGGAACAAACCCTAGGGCTTGCCGGAGCAGACTGCTCCTCAGCGCTCTTGGCGTTGATCTTGGGGACCTTCTTGGCGGCGGCTACGGGAAGCTCTGCCGGAAAATAGTCACCAGAAATCAAATTCCTCTTCTTGCTCTGTCCAGTTGATGGCGTTACAGACGGTTGAGTCAGCTTGAGCACAAAGATCCCTGGTTCCACAGGTAACTTAAGTGCGGCGCACTTTGATAGACCATCGGCAATGGCGTTCTGAGCTCTTGGAACATGCTCCATCTGTAGGCCGTCAAAGTGCTCTTCTAGCTTTCTCACTTCGTCGACGTAGGCTTCCATCAACGGACTCTGATAGCTCTTGTTCACTTGGCGGACGACAAGCTGCGAGTCACCCCTGACAATGAGCTTCTTGATCCCAAGGTCTGCCGCGATCCTGAGACCGGCAAGCAAGCCTTCATACTCTGCAGTATTGTTTGTTGCTTGCTCCTTGGGAAAGTGCATCTGGACTATGTATTTGAGGTGCTCTCCGGTGGGTGCGACAAGCAGCACGCCAGCGCCGGCGCCTTGTAGCGAAAAGGCACCATCAAAGTACATCAGCCACTTTTTGCTCGCTTCCTCGACGGGGATGCTCGTTTCTAGAATTTCTTCATCTGGTGTTGGCGTCCATTCTGCTATGAATTCTGCCAATGCTCTGTTTTGGATAGTTGAAGTACTCTCAAACTTGAGGCCAAAGCTTGACAGTTCCAGTGCCCACTCGACAATCCTGCCTGTCGCTTCTGGATTCTGTAGTATCCTCTTCAGCGGAAAGTGAGTGACAACTGTGATCTCATGTGCTTGGAAGTAATGGCGCAGCTTTCTCGAGGCCATGAGAAGGCCGATAAGCAATTTCTGCACGCCAGAGTACCTTGACCTAGCCCCCTGCAGAAGGGAACTGACAAAGTAAACTGGGCGTTGTACCATTCTCTTCTGTATCTCCTCGCGCGTCTGCGCAGATCCATCCTTGTCGGGACCAGAGCTTGTCGGGGAAGCCCCCTGCTTGTCGCTGGATGCGCCTGCCATGGTTGCTGGCTCGTCATCTTCCTCCCTCTCTGCTACTAACGCAGCACTAACCACTTGATTGGTTGCCGCTATATACAGCAGCAACTTCTCTTGTGGCTTAGGTGCGACAAGTGTTGGAGTGGAGGACAGGTATCTCTTCAAGTCTTGCAGCGCAGCCTCCGCTTCCGGAGTCCATTTCATTGGACCTGCCTTTTTCAATATTTTGAAAAACGGCAGGGCGCGATCAGCAGACCTAGAGATAAACCTGCTGAGAGCAGCCACGCAACCGGCAAGTCTTTGTACATCCTTCACGCGCTTTGGTGCTTCAATCTGCTCAATGGCCTTGATCTTGTCGGGATTGGCTTCGGTTCCCCGCTGAGAGACGAAGAACCCAAGAAGCTTGCCGGAGGAGACTCCAAACACACACTTCTCGGGGTTGAGCTTGATGCTGATCTTGCGCAGATTTGCAAAGGTCTCGTCTAAATCTTGAATCAGAGTTGCCTTGTCCTTGTCTTGACCACTATGTCATCCATGTAGGTTTCCACATTTCTGTGTATTTGTGGCTCAAGAGCGACATGGACTACCCTTGCAAATGTTGAACCAGCATTTTTTAAACCGAAAGGCATCCGTATGAAACAGTACGTGCCACATGGAGTGATGAATGCGGTCTTCTCCTCATCCTCTTCTGCCATGAAGATCTGATGGTATCCTGAGTATGCGTCAAGAAATGAAAGCAAGTCACATCCGGCCGTGAAGTCAACAATCTGGTCAATGCGCGGCAAAGGAAATGGGTCTTTGGTACAAGCTTTGTTAACATCGGTAAAGTCGATACAAAGTCTCCATTTCCCGTTCGCCTTGCGCACGACTACAGGATTGGCCAACCACGTAGGATGGAGCACTCCTCTGACAAGGCCTGCTGCTTCCAACTTCTTGATCTCTTCTGTGATGAATTCTTGGCGCTCCACTGCTTGCTTCCTGACCTTCTGCTTGACGGGCCGCGCATGAGGACAAACGGCAAGATGGTGCTCAATTACTTTCCTGGGTACACCGGGGATGTCAGACGGTTGCCACGCAAACACGTCGACGTTCGCCCGCAGGAAAACAATGAGCGCGCATTCCTATTTAGGGTCGAGAGTGGCACTGATGGTGAAGGTACCACCAGTGCCGTCCTCCTTGGCGGACATCTTCTTGGTCTCTGGCGGAGCTGCCATCGTCTTCTTACACTTGTCGGTGGAGCTCGATGGTGCGTCCTCGACGGCAGCGCAGCACTCCGAAGAGGTGCGCTTGCCGGAGTGGGCATCAGAGCTCTTGCCGGACTTGGTCTTCTTCTTCCCCCCGGGAGCTTCAACGGCAGGTGACTTGCGATCTGTTGCGGCTGCCGCTTCCCGGTAGATCTTGTCGGCACAGATAAGAGCATCCTTCTTGTCGCCAGGGACAGAGATGACGCTTATCGGGCCTGGCATCTTCAGCGTGTTGTATGCATAGTGAGAGGCTGCCATGAATTTGGCGAGTGCTGGACGGCCGAGTATCCCATTGTAAGGCAATGGAAAATCAGCAACGTCAAAAGTGACCCTCTCAGTCCTGAAGTTCACCTCGCTGCCAAATGTTACTGGCAACGTGACCTTCCCCTTCGGCTTGCTCCTTCCCGGGTTGATTCCTTGGAATGTCCCGGTCTCTTCAAGCTCGCTGTCAGGGATCTGGAGTTTCTGGAGTACAGCAGAGGAGATCAGGTTCAAGCCGGCCCTGCCGTCAACTAGCATCTTAGTGACCTTGAGGTTGCGGATAGTTGGTGAAACCAACATCGGCAAGCACCCGACCGCAGTTGTGCGATCAGGGTGGTCCTCAATATCAAAGATGATAGGCGTGCTGGACCATTTCAGAAGCTTGCGTGACTCGACAGGTGGTTCCGCCGCATTGACTTCCCGCACCCACTGCTTGAGTTGGCGGTGCGAAGTATGCAGAGAAGCACCGCCGTCAAAGCACAAGACCTCTGTGGCCTTCTGGAACTCCTGCTCACTGGTCTCGACACCATCCATGTCTTCGTCGTCGTCGTCATCTTCATCCTTGTCGCGGCCGCGGGGAGGTCTGTCTCCTTGCCGCTGCTTGGCCTTGCCGCGGCGTCCTCCCCAGCCAGCGCGCTTCTTGCCGGATTCTTCAGCGCCTCCTTGGGCCCTCTCCTTGTCGTGTTGCTCGTATTCAGTCTTTTGCTGCTGGACAAGCTGCTCGACCTTCTTGCAGCTCTGGAGGTCATGGCCCTTGGTGCGGTGGATCTTGCAGTACTGCTTGTCGGTGCCGTCCTGCTTGTCGGCGACCGCCACCGTCTGGCAGTTGGTGCATGCGGCAATCTCCTTGCTGGAGCTACCAGCTTTGGCTTTCTTGGTGCCACCTTCGTTGCCGGACTGCTCAATGACTAGCACATCTTTGCCTTTCTTCTTCCTGTTGTTCCGCCGCCGGTTTTTCTTTGCTGGGGCAGCATCCTCGCTGTCAGATCCTCCTGCTCCTGTATTCTCTCCCGGGAGTTTCCTCCCTTCCTCAGCACGTGCACACTTGTCGGCCAGGGCATACAGCTCACTGACATCTCTGATCTTGCACATCGCCATCTTCTCCCGCATCCTACGGTTACGCACGTTCTGATGGAACGCGCTGATGACCGCGGCAGGGTGGACATCTGGGATGTTGTGCTGTACCCGGCTGAATCTCTGAATGTATTTGCGCAGGGGCTCTCCTTCCTTCTGGGCGAGCAGATGAAGGTCACTCTCTTGGCCATGAGGTTTGTGGCCGCCTGTAAAGGCGCCGACAAACTGATGGCATAGGTCTGCCTAGGAGGATATGGAGTTGTCCGGCAAGTGCATGAGCCAGGACCTGACGTTGGGCTTGAGCACCAGCGGGAAGTAGTTGGCAAGGATCTTGTCGTCCCGCCCCCCGGCAGCCTGCACCGCGATGGTGTAGATGCTGAGGAACTCCGACGGATGCGACTTGCCGTCATACTTCTCTGGTACGTCTGGCTTGAAATTCTTCGTGCTGGGCCACTGGACTTGCCGCAGCTCACGAGTAAACGCAGGGCAACCTACCGCGTACGGCAAGTCGCCTGGTTCCCCTGGCGCATGCATGTCGACAGAGGGCCCAGCGCGCTGGTCCGATTGACGTCGCGCTTCTCTTCGGCGCTCGATGCGAGTACGAGCGTCTTCTTGCTGTCATTCGTGAAGAACTTGGCGCTGATCGCGACGAGCTCGTGGATCTGATGACGCGGTGGAGTCGCTGTCGAGGTGGATCCGGCGAGTCGGCGATCTTGGCCTTCGAGGCGGAGAGTGCACAGTGGTTGCACCCCCACCGGTCTTGTCGCCGCCGGCTCGTGCCTGGCTGACTTGCCGCGGCTGCGACGTGCTCGGCTGCCGTTGAGTGTCGCCGTTGGCGAAGCCGATGAGACTCTGAATGGTGGCCCTCCAGTCGTCGATCTTGTCTGCCGTTGGAGGGTAGTCCAGGAGCAGTTGAGCTCGCGTCAAAGCTTCTGCTGTAGTGGCGGGTGGCGGTGGCGAACGGTGCGAGGAGCGGGATATGCTCGGACTTCTAACTATGTTAGAAGGAGCAGTATCCCGTCCAGGCGACCGTGCCTCGCTCGTGCCAGCATGTTGGCGTGCATGCTGGTCTTGAGCACTCCGAGATCCACCAGCTCGATCTTGATCCAGCAAACGCATGGTACCGTGAGTACCATGACGCTGCCGGTCCCGCGCCTCCTGAGATGGGCGCGGTGCATGCACGGACGCCGAGGTCTTGGAGTGCGCCCGATCGTTGTGGGAGCCGGCTACGCCGCCGATGGGCAGCGCAGCCTTGTCCTTGGACCTGGCAGCACCGTGAGCTCCCTCGTCGACGCCCGTTCTTCCGCCGGCGTCTGCCCCATCAGCCGTTTGCTCCGGCGGTGGTGGGTTCGGCGCGGACGGAGCAGCCGCCTCCGAAGCCTTCTTCTTCGGCGGCATGTCGATGGAGATGATGAAGATCTAGCTCGTGTGAACGCCGGATCTGGTTCACGCAACCTCGACCCCCCTACCTGGCGCGCCAAAGATGTCGGGGGACTAATCCACGAGCACCTATGGGATCGGCGGACCGGGTCCCTTTCGGTTCGGCGGGGGCGAGGGTCGCACGAAGAGCGGATCGAGGCGAAGCACACGAGCAATTTACCCAGGTTCGGGCCGCACGGATGCGTAAAACCCTACTCCTGCTTTGTGGTTTGTATTGAGTTCTTGCTCAGGAGCGCGGAGTGCTACAGTACACCCCAGCAGCTAACGAGACCGAGCGTGAGTGTTCTCTTCCTCCTCCCTCGACGTTGCGCATGGGCCTCCTTTTATATGCTCAAGGGGTCACCGACAGGTGGCAACGTAGACAAGGGTAAAAATGGAAAGGTGTTGCGGTTGGTACAGCTACCTGCTACAGTGTATCATACCTAACCCTGACGGCAGGGGACACGGGCATTAAATGCCCGTCTGCGTCACCTAAATAGTGCAAAAGGGACCGTCAGGGACGCCACCGCTCGCCACGATGGCAATCTTGTCAGTGCCGCTTGCCACCGCGCACCGCTGGCTGCACAGCCTCCCGCCACGTACGCCTGGAAGGGTCCCAGAGCGACACGTTGGTGGATGTGCTGGAGCGCGGGCACAGAGTGGTGGCTTGCCGCGGCAAGCGCGTTGCCGCGGTCGTTGTCTTGTCGCGTCCGGGAGCTTGTCGCTCACCGGGCCTTGCCGGGACACGTGGCGCGTCGCGGCAAGTTCCTTGAGATGCCTTGGTTGGCCTTCCCGGCAAGTTCCTCTTGCTGGGGTCTTGTCTCCTTAAGCGCCTTGCCTTGGTTGGCCTTCCCGGCAAGCTCCTCTTGCCTGAGTCTTGTCTCCTTGGCTTGGATACTTTGTCCTTGAATGGCTCCAAAGGAACCACGGAGGATCTTGGCGGTCACCCGGCAAGCCTTGCCGTGGGATGCTGCGACTGCTCGTGCACAAGTTCGGGATACTAGGGTACCCCTACTCTAGTACACCGACAGACGATTCCAGTAGTGTACATATGTAGTCTTGTAAGTAGAATTCATCAGGGAGCTTTAGAATGTACTAGATCGATCTGCAGACAGACAGAAACAGGGGCCACGTGTCAGTGTCATTTCAGTAATCAATGTATAGGTAGCATATGCACTCATGCATGCACGTCAACAGCCATACACATGATATGGCACACACCGCTTAACCCTAGCTCGATCGATCAGAGGAGCCGGTTGTGTACGTTTCGAACGGCTAATATTAAAGTTTATCACTATCTGTCTGACCCATGTGTGCATATCAATCAGGAATTCAGGATTAGATCTCATGTGGCACAGTGACATGCATGCACGCACCGGTAGCGGCGACGCACAGTGACATTCAGGATTAGATCAATCAGGAATTCAGGATTAGATCAATCAGGAATTCAGGATTAGATCTCATGCACTCGATCTGCACGACGTCGTGGACGAGGCGTTCGAAGTGGCGGCGCCCATGTAGCGGGCCACGTCGTGCCACCGGTGCGGCGTATCCCGGTCGTACACGGCCAGCGCGCACTCAAACTGCTTGTGCTGCCGCTGCGTCCACGCCGTCGTCGCTGAACCCTTGGAGCCGGCCACCGACGACATTGATGTATGGCAAGCTAGCTAGGTCTCGATGGTTATAATGGAATGGTTTCAGTGAACTGGGTCGACCTTGTATTTATAGGACACGATCGCCTGCTTCGTGCATGCATGCGGGGAACACTCTGATTAGCAAGTACGGTCGGAAGTCGCGACCAATCAGAAAGGTACTGATAGCCATGATATTGGCGGTTCTTCGATCGGGTTGGATTGCAGGGGTCTCGTTTGGAAGCTTGGCAAAAATCACATCTACCCCAAAAAATTCAAAACTCAACTCTCACTAGGCCAAAAAAAAAAAAAAACATATGCCAACAGGCCTAAAACCGACACCTAATGGACAGCAGAAACGTAGAAAGCCGATGGCCTCCGGGAAGCAGCACTGCTGCCAAGGGGGCCTGAGAGATCGAGCTCCGGGATGCGGAGGTACAATTGTGAGTGAGTGTGTGTGTGTGGGGAGGGGAACGTGGAGGGTCGACAGTACAACAAGTTGGATCCCCCGCGGCCCCATTGGAGATGACAGGATGGCGATGATGGTGGAGAAGGAATGGTGACGAAAGAGAGAAGAGAGGGACCAGCAACGATAGAGTAAGGTGATGAGATGGAGCCGTTGAAGGATGGGGTGGCCGTATTGGGTGAGGAAGAATCAGGAAAAGCAACATAGGCCGGATTGACGTATCTTATAAGCTTGAAAACAAGAAGAATATGCCAATAACTAACCGGAAATGCCAACGGTGACTGAGCACCAGGGAGCTCATTTTCAAAATACAATTTTCTAAAGCATTAATTTTTTGATTTTTTTTGTGAACACTCATACACATGTATATTACGTGTGAACACTACACATTGTTTTGATTTTTTTTTGCTTGTTTAAGAAAGTTTGGGATTTGAAAAAAAAATAGAATTTCAAAAAATGTTAACTGATGCAATAAATGTTCATAAATTCAAAAAAAATATTCACAATTTAAAAACATTTTTTGCATTTCAATGAACATTTTTGTATTTGAGGAACTAATTTTGAATTTAAAGAACATTATTCTGAAATTGGTGATCAAATTCTAAATTCAATGATTGTTTTTGAAATTTATGAAAAAAATGAATTCTATAACATGCTTTGAATTCGACAATTTTTTATATATTACGAACAAATTTAAAAAATTCATGCACAATTTTTGGATTTGATGAAAAATTATTTTGATGATTTTTTTTAATTCGATGAAGAAAGATTGTTTTTTTTTAAATACCGATTTGTAAATTGTTCTAATTTCAAATAATGTTCACAAATTTGAAAAATATGTTCCCAGATTTCATAAAATGTTTGTGAATTTGAAAAAAGGAATATAAACAAAAAATTAAAGAGAAAGGAAAAGAAAAAGAGATAAAAACGAAAAGAAAAACAAG